>NW_011499917.1:243488-276832 GCF_000495115.2 Populus euphratica | reverse complement strand
GGTTTTGCCGAACCACGTTAAATATTGTGTCAGTGTGCTTGGCTCTCCTATGAGCAAGTATCATAATATCACCGGTCGAAATTCCCAACACTCTGAGGTCCCAATATGCTCAAATGTCTCCAGCAGTTGACCGAACATATGAAGAGCCAAGAAGGAAAATGAAGAGCCAAGAAGGAAAATGACTCAAACCAGTAGTAATGTGTGAGAAATTTCTAGGATGCAGGAGAAGTTATTCAATGAGGATTTGGATTCTGAATGAGCTGGACAAATAAAAGGAAATTTTATCCTAACTTAATTACCGAAGAAAAGGTTTTGGCTACTTTGAGAAGAGAAAGAAATAATCTGCTAACCTAAATGCAACAAGAGCATATTTTCTAGAGATTGCGAGAAAGTTTTAAAAAATTATCAGAAGTTGCTAAGAAAGAGCAAACCTCAAAGTGAAAAAAAATAGCTCAAATATTGCTGGAAGCTCAAAAATAGTTAAAAGGAGCAAACGGTCAAAAGTGGCTCTTGAGTTAACAATAGTAGAATGTTTGCAAGTACATGATGAGGTTGAGTTGATGAGGCTGAGGGATTACTTCACTTCACTATTCAGTGTTGAGCCTTCTTCTCACAAGAGAGCAGTATTCCACGCAACTTAGGATGCTAATATAGACACATATAAATAGGCACAAATAGCATTCAAACATGAATTATATTGTTACTTGCATTATAAAAAGCCTCTTCTTGAAGAACAAATCAGGAGATTTTCAAAATACATCTTAAATTGTCTCTTACATTCTAATGAGCTCATTTAGATACCAAAAACCTTGGTTGACCTTGTTGAAGCAATTATTAGAGATGTTTATATTGATAGCAATTCCTCAATTACTACTTTGTGAAAGATATTTAAAGGTTTATTAAAATTAATTATTAATCCATAAATGTTAAAAGTATATTATATTGGCGTGAGCAGCCACTAAGAGATTATAAGATGAAACTATTATAAAGAGATTATTGGAACAATAGAGAGATCTTAGGAATCCCATGATTTTAAGGGTCAAATAGTATTCTTGTCTTTAATTAAGAGATTTTTATGTATTAATATACTAGCAATCGTTATAAAAAAAACATACTAAAATATGACATACACTTTCAAATATTGTCATGGTATTAGAGTCAGGCCGTTCTGGAATTGCTTTTTTTTTGTTTATTAACCTTTAATTATACTTCTTCACAATTATCTATAAAGATCACCAAAGACTTCGAGTGATCTTCCACTAAACTTTATCATCAATGAATTAACTACAAAGATGGTTGACGTTCTAACCAAAACTTCAACCCATAATGTTAAACCTTACACTATTCCAATTGAAATTATATTGAAAGACACCAATTATGGACTCCAGTCTCAAGTTATTGAGATGTATATCTTTGGTAAAGATAAGTTAGAATATATCAATGGTGATTTTCCTTAGCCCTCTTAAATAGATCCTTCCTTTAGAAAATAGTGCATAGACAATGTCATTATCAAAGGATAGCTAATCAATTTCATGGATCCCTCCTTGATTGGCAATTTTATTCGATTTCCAATGTCAAAATTAATGTGGGAGGATATTGCCATAACCTATTTTAAAGGCAATGATACCTCTCAAGTTTATGCTCTTCAAAGATACGTGACTCATCTTAAACAGGCTGATGGTTCCCTAGAGAAATACTACAATGATTTTCAAGGTCTTTGACATGAAATAGATTTTCATCGTCCAAATAGTGTATTGATGATATACAAAAATATAATGTACTAATTTATGTATTTTTTGATGGTCTTGATGATCAACTGGATGCAATATAAAGTGATATATTGAAGATAAAACCATTTTCGATGATCAAACAAACTTATGCTCATGTCCAAAAGGGAAATTGTTTGCCTAACTATCATGAACAAAGATGAGACTAAAGATACTTTAGGAGTAGTGTTGTCTTCAAAGGGCTTCAAAGTAAAACACTTTAAAACACTCTCACTAGGCAGCAGGAAATCTGTTGGAAAACTAAGGCATGAAATTACTTTGATGCAAATAGGTGCTCACATTGTGGAAACCAAAAACATATTCATGATAACTGCTTCAAATTGCATGGATATCCTGTATGGTGGGCTAAATTTCAAGCCAAGAAAAAAAAGGACACTATCGGGGTAATTAGAACAATAAAAAAGGTCATAGTTGCTGAAGCCACACCATACATTTCACTTACTCATACTTTTAAAACTCTCCTAGGAATCGTGTCAGTTAATGACCAAGGTATCGTATTATTTAATTCTCCTTCAGCTACCATGAATAGTGAGTGGATTCTTGACTTTAGAGCCACTAATCACATGACTATTGATGCTACTGACTTCATGGCACCTTTAGAGCCACTAATCACATGACTATTGAATCGTGTCACCTCTTTACCAAGGTGAAACAACATTGCTAATGCTAATGGAGTTGTGTCCCTAGTTACAAGGGATGACATAATCATATTATCCCCTGCATTTCATTTATATAATACCTTATTTGTTCCTTCTCTCTTGTATAAACTATTATTTGGTAACCAAGTTACCACTAATTTGAATTATATGGTACTTATTTACTTTATTTTTTATTTACTTCAGGATATTCTTATTAAGAAGATCATTGGACATGATACTAAGAGGGGGATCCACTAATAGATGATTTCAATATGGGCAGAGCAAATTATATACATCATCCAGTAGGCAGGAAAGGTCACTAAATTTGGCTTTGGCATCGATGATTGGGGTATTTATCCTTTAGTTGCCTGAAACATTTGTTTCTTGAGTTATTCTTAAACATATAAGATTATAACCTTAAATGTGATATTTGCATTATGGCTAAAAGAGTCAATGAGTACATTATCCCTTGTGCATGAATAAAAATATTGCTCCCTTTGCTTTAATTCACTCAGATGTGTAAGGTCTCTCTCCAACTTCTACTATGGCTAGCATTCGGTGGTTTGTGATTTTATAGATGATTGTAATAATATGACATGACTTTATTTACTAAAACAAAAAATTGAAGTCCTAAATGTGTTTTAATCTTTTCATGCTATGGTTTAGACTCAATTCTCAGCAAAAGTTTAGATCCTTCATTAGGATAATAAAGGAGAATATGTTACTCATTAGTTTGAGTACTGTGAACAATAGGGACTTATTCATGAAACTTTTTACCCTCAGACTCTTTGATAAAATGTAGTTGAACGAAAAAATTGACCTATTCTTAAAACTGCTCGGGCATTATTACTAGGTACGAACATGCCTAGCAGATATTGGTTTGATGTAGTTGCCATAGCAGAGCATCTCCTTAACAGAATGCCTTTTAAAATATATTGTTAATTAATTTGTTGTTGTTTATAGATATATTTAACTTGCAACTTTTTTTTCTTACAGGTTACGTCTCTTGGACGTGAGTCAAGCCTAATGGAGCTGTTTATAAAGACGCATGTGCGTTTTTTTCTTATAGGTTACGTCTCTTGGACGTGAGTCAAGACGACAAAAGGTGGTGCAGCAGTTCGTGGATAACCTTGCTCAACACTTTATGATATATTCGTTCAATTATTTTATTTTATAAGTTATTATTTTTTTTACTTGAATATGATGATTTAAAAAAAATCAGGAGACCTGTAATAGCCGGTTAAAGGAGAGATATGGGGACAATCCTTCGACCTATCTAGATTTCAATTCAGATTTATGGATGGAGGTATGATTGTCTAGTGGACTCGATAAAAATCAATTCTACAGGTTTTCCAACACTATGATTGAAAACTTGCAGTCGACTCAAAGTGTCTCAACCGTTGGGAGCTCTCCATGAGTATCAAACACCCAGTCTGAGGAGTTCATGGCCTTAAAACAACAATATAAACGACTATCGATGGATTATGATCAGCTCCATCAAATAGTCATGGAGATGAGATCAAGGATGGGTGATGATACATGAACAACCCCTTTTTGGCCGTATAGTCCTGGAACAACCAGCCTCCTTCTCCTCTTCAATACGAATTTGTAGATGAAGGTAGGATTGTCTAGTGGACTCGATAAAAATCAATTCTACAGGTTTTCCAACACTATGATTGAAAACTTGCAGTCGACTCAAAGTGTCTCAACCATTGGGAGCTCTCCATGAGTATCAAGCACCCAGTCTGAGGAGTTTATGGCCTTAAAACAACAATATAAACGATTATCGATGGATTATGATCAGCTCCATCAAATAGTCATGGAGATGAGATCAAGGATGGGTGATGATACATGAACAACCCCTTTTTGGCCGTATAGTCCTGGAACAACCAGCCTCCTTCTCCTCCTCTGCCATTATTCTAGTTTAATTTTGTTTTTGAAACACATTAAATTTGTAATGAATGTTTGGATGAATTTTATTTAACATTATTTTGATATTTTTAATGTTTAATACAATTTTATTCAGTTATTTATTTGGTTAATTATTTTTTTACTATTAATAAATAATATTTTTAGAAATTTTAAATAAATACCGACGGCCTTTAAGATGGAACGAGGAATAAATACCGACGGCCTTTAAGATGGAACAAGGCCGTTGGTATTTTATAAAGAGTTTTGAAATATTTACCGTCCATGCCACAATCACTGACAGTCATTCCTTTGGTGATTATCATTGAAAATACAAACAAAATTATTCTATTAATAAAATTATCACGGGAAATTTTTTTTGGCATGTTTCATTGTCTATAAGACCATCAGTATTTTATCAGTGTTTGGCTTTTTATTTTCAATGGAGTTAGCGATAGAACAAGAAATTACTAATAATTAATATTTTAATTGATGTATTTTGTTGTTGATGTTGTTATTAAAAATTTTATTAACAAAATACATGTTTTATATCAACAAAATTAATTTATTGAGATAAAATTATTTAATGGTGCAGTGATTGAACTGATGGACGAGAATTTTCAGGCTAAAACATCAATGCACGCACAAACCAGACGAGTAAAACCTTAATTATTCAATTCTTGAGGGCCAGTCCATTAGAGCATCATCGAACGTAGATAGCATAGAATAATTGAAAGCCATGACCCTTTTTCACATTTCTCCATGGTGCTAGATAGGTTAAAATTCGAGACGGAGTATACACAAGGCACACATCCACAAAAGAGAATTTTGGAAGGGCACATGTCGAAAGAAAAATGCAAGTGGTGGCACCACAAAAGATTGAGATTTCTGTGCATAATGGCATCAAAGGTCAGGTTGTTGGAATATTGATCTTAGGAGTTAGGAATCAAATTTATAAAATTGACATATCTCACATTAAATAAATAAAATTTTAAAAAATAATATATGAAATTAAAATTAGTATAACTCTGCTATAATTAGTATGATAATTATAAATATATTTATCTGGTGATCTAATAATTTAATATTTTAAGTTCACATGATTTTTTTAATTTGCTATTCATTATTTCTTATTAACATAATGAAGTAAAGCTAGGAACAACGTCGAACCTCTGCAAATTTTTAAATCCAAAGAAAATAGAAGTGTATTAGCTAGGGAGTTGTGTTAAAACAATATTTGGAATTATCCAACAAATTACAGTTGTGCGTTTAGAGATAAAAAAAAACAAAAAAAAACTTTAAAAATAATCTTTCCACTTTCATCCAACAATTTAAAATTTAAAATTTAAATAATTTTGTTTACACAATACGAGGAAGTCAAACTATATTCAGAATAGAATTTTCCAAATGAACCACAACAATTCTAAGCAAACTATCGGCTAGAACGGCAGAGTCTATATCTCAAGCTCAACCTGCCTAAATCCTAGTGGCTAAGCAAGATCCAAACCATAAAACCATGAATATTCCAACATCCTCCAGTATCTCTGGTCAAGGAAGATTTGATTAGAGATTAATTACTGCTTGTTATACATATATATTGCCATATGTAAATGCCATGTTTGCCATTAATGCGCACGAAGATTTTATTATTATGAGCCGTGTCACGCAGGTAAGTATAAGTGGCTAATATGTATAATCAATATATTATTCTATTACCATGCTGTTGATTTAGTTACTGTTTATTTATGCTGTTTATTTAGGGCTGTGGTTGTTTTTAAAATAAATCATGTAAATTTTTGGTAATAAAAAATCATAATTTATTTTTTATAGGTCTAATGTAATTCATGTTTAGAACGCATGTTTTATCGAAATAGCTATTGGCTGCTTTTCTTCTTCATTATTTATTTTTTTAAGTAAACAGTGTGAATTACACAGTGTGAATGAAATTTAATTCACTCACACTATTTATGTGATTAGTTTTAGTTTTTTAAAAACAATAGTGCAATGAATTATAAATTTACTCGCACTGTTTATTTTTTTAAGTGAACAATGTAAATGAATTTTAATTTACTTGCATTATTCATTGAATAGTTAAAAAAAAACAGTACAATGAATTATAAATTCACTTGTACTATTCACTTTTCTAAGTGAACAGTACACGTGAATTTAATTCACTTGTTGAATAGTTTTTTTAAAAAATATTGCAGTAAATTATACTGTTTATTTTTTAAAGTGAACAGTGTGAGTGAATTAAAATTCACTTGTACTTTTCATTGAATATTTTTTTCTATAAAAAATGATGCAATGAATTATACATTCACTTGCATTGTTTATTTTTTTAAGTCTTTTTTAAAAAAAAAAACTAGTTTAGAGTAAATTAAATTCACCCACACTATTATGTAAATAATATTTTTTTCTAAAAAATTATTGTAGAGTGAATTAAATTCACTCGCACTGTAATCTCAATATTATTCTTGACAATATTTTATCTAATTTTATTGTATGCTCAAAAAATCATGGAAACTATTGTTCTTGTTAGATGAATTTTGTACGTAATGGAATTGTAGATGATTTAATGGAATAATAAAAAAATATTTTATATAAAATATTATTTATTTCATGATGTAATAGTAGTAATTAAATCTAAAATATTTAAATTTAAAACCATATATATATATATATATTGTATTTTATTCAAAAAATTAAAAGAAAATCATTTGATGATGTAGTCTTTGCAGAATTTGATTACAATCTAATGTTGTTCTTGATGATATTTTTACTTGATATTATTGCGTGCTTAAAAAACCATGAAAAATATAGTACTTATTGAATAGATTTCATATGTAATGAAATTACACATAATTTAATAGAATAATAAAAATATTTGATATCAATATTATTTATTTATGATGTAATAATAGTTGTTAAATCTATAATATTTAAATTAAAAATTATCAATATATATATATATATAACCTCAATTTGAAAAGTATTCTTTAACCAAACACATTAAATTACTTTTTATTCAACCTTAATTTCAACTACAATTTTAACTAAACATATATTTTTTCAAATCAATCTCAACTAAAATTACTTTTTATAAAATAATTTTTTTCAAACCATAACCACAACAACAGATACCACAATACCAAACACTCTTAATTAATATTGGCAAAAATGGAAAAAAAACATTTCTTAAAATGAAACTTTGTAGGACTTGTGCACGTACACGAGTTCTTTTGTCAATATATTGTTTTATTTAGAAGGAAGATTGAAACCCATGTCGTCGTGGAGAAAGATTGGTTTTGAGTTCCATTCTCTTTTATAGAGTAGAAGAAATGATGTAAACAAGAAGCATATCGTTAGTTTTGGACTTGCAGCTATCTTGATGGCAAGAGGTAAAGAAGAAATGCTGTAACGCGTCATCTTTCTCGCTTAGCACTTGATTATCTCATGAAGTGCACAAAAAGTTGAGCATGTTACAGGTTGCCAAGACGCAGCTTAACTTATGTTTCCATATTTCCAATAGAATTTGAATTTGAGTCTTTCTTATATATGGTAATACAAAAATGTTTCTAGTTATCATCAGACAGTAATTAATGTAATCATAACTGAAATGAGTGTCTTTATAATTCTACACCAGATTCTACCCTAAAGAAGAGGATCTGTAACAAATCGGGTAAATGTTCCTTGTTTTTGTTCTTCTGGGTACTTGTGCAAGCCAATGCCTCTCGATTTTTTTGAACCACCATGCATATGCATCTCGAGTTAGATTTTCATGGAATCACAACTCCCATATTCGGCTTCAAAAGCGAAGATAATAAACATATTAAAAAAATAGAGCACACTGGTGCATTGAAGATTATCAAGAAGCCCATGGTATTCATCAGTATATGATTGGAAATTATAGGTGCATGTGAATCAGTGAAGCAAAAGGCAGAACAGTCTCCAAAGACCCAACTTATTGAATGCTCTCTCTAGGCAGTCTTTCCCTCTATCAATCTCTCACGCACATGCACACAAGCACGCTCGAGATCTTATAATAGAGAAGAGAGGGCCTGCAAGAACTAGGATTCCCTATACATAGAATCCGCTGCAATCTTTCATTGCCTCCATGCCTCCATGCCTCCTTCCTCATCCCACTATATATTTATCTCTCCCCTCCATTATTGTTTCCATTATCCGTCAAAGATAGGATAGCAGGACCTTTAATATTATTACTGAATGTCGATGCGTAGTGGTGCAAGTATTTTTCAATCAGCCGATAAAAATTGTTCATGTAAAAAAAGGGATACCTGTTACCTTATTCAAGGCTCAGATATGTATACATAAATTCTACGGTGCCAACGTGACCTCGTTTTGGTTGCATAATATTCCATGGTTCAACTTTTCAAGTTTTAATTAAGCAGCTGTTTTTTTTTAAGTAAATTTCAGTGAATTTTAAAAATAAAAAAGAAAATAAAAATTATAAAAATGAGAACGAAGTTAATATAAAAATTAAATTCTAAGGGATGAAATTGAAAAATAAATATTCAAAACAAAATATATAGAGGAATCAAAAATTTGAGAATCAAATTTGATATAATCAGTAAATAATATAATATTTTTAAATTTTTCATAGTTTCTAAAAAGTGTTTTCCATCTAAAATAAAAGAAAAATATTTTCTTAAAAATCAAACTAAATTTTTCTTTAACTGAAAAGTGTTTTTTGTTAACTGGAAAATATTTTTTATTAATTAATTTTTATAATGATAAATAAACATAAAAAAAATTTAAAAATTAATTTTTTAAAAATTATTTTTAAAAAAATAAACACACCCTAAAGAAGAAGCAGGTTTTCTTTTCCCATCACAGTGTAGGATTGAAATTTATTTAGAATTTGGATATATAATGAACTACCCCCAAGCAGATAAGTTCGAGGATGGGCAATCTGTTTCATACGTAAATGGAGATACAAGTTTTCAATTGTGAAACCGCGAAATGGATTTTCATGTTTCATATTATACCTTATAGGTAAATATCGGCCGTTATGCAGGCAATGAAATATCGGCCGGTAAGGACAATCTGTTTGATTAAACTAAATGCAAGATATATAATGATAGGTTTATTCATATTTTAAGCTTAAAATATATTCATTTAATAGAAGAAATAGAAAGTTGAAATCTTCTTTATTCCAAGAAAAATGATTTTACGTCGTCTACAACTCCCTTGCCCAGGCAAGACACAAATGAAAGCAATGATCAATGGTACTATAAATAATGTTATGCGAGCAATCATGTGTAGAGTCCGATGATTCTTGATAAATTAAATCAGATATGTACAATCGCGTATTTCATCAATTATTACAATAAGCTCAGCCTGTTGAGAGACAAGATAAATTATTTTCCATTTTCAAGTTGTAGGCTGTGGAATTTGCTAGAAATAACAAGATCCCACCTCTAGCCAATTATCGTTCCATAAATCGGCAAGAAACCCTTTATTGAATCGATACTGCAGATCGAATATATCCGGAGTATTTATGTGATCAAGCAAATCTATGGTGCGCCCTGAAGGAAAAGGCTGGCATTTCTAGATAAAATACACTGTATTTGTGGCTCCATAAGTCAATCCCAAACCCCAAACGTAAAGTAGAAAAAACTTGATTAAGGTGAGAAAAATAATTGGCAACAAAAGAGTAGTTTTCTATCGATCTAGATTAGGTCGAAAGTGATAGAAGAAATGAGAACGAGAACGATAGGGTCCCATTTGCCTTTAGTGGTGTGGTACAAGGTCATGTGTAAGTGTAAGCAACGAGGAGAATAGAGAGAGATAGAGAGAGACTTGCTAATAATAAAGCAGAAGAAGGAGAAATATGGAGAGAGGGGTGAAGGGGCCCGGTAGGTAATAATGGGAGTTGCCTTCATCCTCTCTGGACTTGTTCCCACACAGCCAAATCATTTCTCGTAACCCCTTACCTTCCAATACTGAGCTTCAAGCTTGATTTGGACTGCTAATATATTGACCAAAAAAGAACAAAAAATGATTAAAAAGCAACATGAGGTGTTAATGTCAAATATGATTCACATAAAAACATGCTAATTAAGGTTTGACGATTCAAATGACATGTAATGGCACAGTATGTGATGTTACTTTAGAGAAATGATAGCAGACAGGCAGCTCTGATGCGGAGACAATTAGCCCAAGAACACAACCCAGTGTCATTTCATTGAAACATTTGTTTGTTACCTGTCATTATACTGATAATAATTAAGATGTGATAACGATTGCTTAACATATTAGACACCCAAACATGCAAAATCTCGAAGCTTTGTTAGTGGAAATCTGCGACCATAATATCTTGCATGCTGTAATTTCATGTCACTGTTCTTACCTGGGATTGGCATCTATCCAACCGTTCTTTCTTGACGATACGGTTTAACCCGATCCATCAATCATTTTCCATGTGTTAATCTCCAAGTCTTTGAACTCGTTTTTAATCTAACTAGCTGCCTAGGCAACGCCGACTCCTATCCTTTTCAGAGCTTATAATTAGCAAGGCGCTTACATCCACGGTTTTATATATTTTATTTTATTTGAAAGCTCATTGAGGATTACATTACTGAGCAAACAGGATATATAGCAATATTGTAGCATTTATATATAAATTTTTTTCATATAAAATAATAAACAGTAGCTTCAATTAATTAGGTTATATTAACAAACAAATAAAATAAAAGGAGGATTTAGTTTAGCCCATTTCATATTTTGTCATTCTCATTAAAAATTGCATGCATTTGCTAGGGTTATTTTTGTTTTTTTAGAAGTACATTAGTCATTACATATTTGTTTTGATTTGAGGTATCTATGTCTATTCAATGTTTTGTGTGTAAGTAAAATAATAAAAATACCTCCAAAAATAATAAAACAAAATAGTGGTTTGGGATAGAGGTGTTTAGGTTTTATTTATTTATGTTTTATACGCTACCGGTTTCTAATAATCAAAAAGAAAAAATTATCATTTTAGTCGATTTCTCTTTGTTTCCTCTTTCATTATAGGTGGTGCATGCACTCTAAATATGGGCGGTATATCACCAGTGATCTTTGTTTTTTTTATTTCTCTCTCCTACCCTGATAAAATATATTATGGTCTTTATTGTTATTTTTTTTTCAAATATATACCTTTTAGTTTTGATTGTTGTTTTTTAGTCATTTTCTCTTTCTTTGAAATTTTATTTCTTTTCAATTCAACCCTTGGTTTTTAATTTGTATTTATAAGATATTTTGATTTGGTCCTTCCACTTTTTTTGTCTTTTGTCAAAGTTTTTATGTTATCTAATTTTATCATTCAGAACAAGTTTATGATTTTTTTTTTAATGATATTAATGATTTCAATTTGGTCCATTTTCTTTTGATTTTTTATTGCTTTTCTTGACCATTTTATGTAAGTTTTTATAGTTTTGAATTCTATCATTTAAATCAAGTGTATGATTTTTATTTTTTCAACAATAATAATAACAATAACAATAGTAGTAATAATAATAATTGTAATAATGGTCATCATTATATTAATAATGATGATGATGCTAATAAAAATAAAATTAATTATGATGATAATAATAATAATAACGACGACGACGATGATAATTATAAGAATAGAAATGAAAATAATAATATTATCAATGATAACAACCACAACAACAATAACTAAATTAGTAATGATGATAATGATGATATTATTATTAATGATAATAGTGATGATAATAATAATTGTAACAACAAAAATAACAATAATAACAACAATAATAAAATTAGTGGTGACAATAATAATAGTAATTGTTTTATTGATTGTGGTGGTAACAATATTATTACTGCTAATACTATTACAAATAATAATAATAATAATAATAATAATAATATAGGAGAGAAGAAGAAGAAGAAGAAGAAGAATAGTAATGATAATATAAATAATAATAATAGTTGTTGTAATGATAGTGATAATGACAACATCAACAACAACAACAACAACAATAATAATAATAATAATAATAATAATTGTGGTAATGATTGCTAAAATAGTAATAATAATAATATAATAGTCATAATGATAATTGTAAAAATTGTGATAATGATTTTGATTTTTATTTTGGAATTGCTATTTTTTAAAGTTATTTTGTATGAGTAGAATTTTTTTCTTAATTTCATCTTTTAATATTTAATTTTTTAAGAATTAAACTTCATGATTTTTCTATATTAAGTGCTTAAAGTTTAATGACATGGGTTACAAGTTTAAAAATGTTAATATATTTTTTAAAAAAGCTTTATAATTCTATTGATTTTTAATCAAATTATTTCAGTCACATAATTTAGTTTACAAGTTTGATAAAATGTTTTATGTTAGCTTAATTATAATTAGTATTTTTATATATTTACATAAATAGTTTTTTATATCTTTTTTTAACTCATTTTTAATACTTAAATATTATTTTTTATTTAAAAAATAATCAAATTCTGTAGCGAAACGCAGGATCAGAGGCTAGTGTACACGTCTATAAAATTCTCACAGATGAATTAATTTTAACCTCAAATCATAAAACATTTTGCTCTCCTTAAGTAGTTTATGCATAAGGAGAAATGAAAAAAAAATGGTTGATTTCATATTAAAATAATCTTTTATGATAGATTTAGGTTTATTTCTTACACATTAGACGGAATATCTTGACGATCACATGCAATTTGGATCGAATATTTTAATCATTATTAATATCGAAGAGATGAAAGCTACATTGTCGAATATCTAAATATTCTTATAATAAAACTGATGGAAAAAAAAATCTAAAATCAATTTATAATGAAGTACTCAAACTATTAGATTTAATAATTTTATTAATAAAATTTTTTATCAGTATTTTTATTCATATTTTATTGGTAAATATTTTATCAAATAGACATAAATAATCAACTAAAACAATTCTTATAAGTAATTTATCGTCAATTAGGTGAGCGCATTAGTAATAAATTTATTAATAGATTTATAAGTAGATAAAATGAGTAAAAAAAATTTATCCATTTTATTACATCAATATTTTCTTTAGGAAGTTTGCTCTATATTTGATAAAATATTATATGCAATTTCATTGTGTTTTTAATTGTTTGATAATATATTTATTAATAAATATAACATATCACCGATATAATATTATTTATAATTTTATTAGAAAGTTAATAGTGATATTTATATTAATTTTTTTTAATTTTCTAAAATATACCAACAAAAATATTCTGTTAATAACCCTCTCATTAATAATATAAAATGTTTTAAATTACAATATAGTACAAGGCTAGATTGAGAGGTTTCCCATTTAATTGCTATGCTACTGGAAAGGGCAGGGTGATTGAGGATGCGTCTATAAAGATATCATGTACCAAATGATAATGACATAATTTGGTGTCAAATTGATTCAATTAACTATATTATCCATAAACTAAATCTATAAATAAAAAGATATATAGAAAAAACATTTTATCAAATATACACATTGTTAAATGGGACGTTGTGTTTTATCTATAGATTTTTTTATTTATTAAACAGATTTATAAGTGATATGATATACGAGGTCATAAAATAATTTCTTTTTTAATAATATTCTCGCACAAAACATCATTCATAACTAAATCAATAAAAATAAATAAATATACAAAATTATGTGAAATGTATACATTACCCAGTAAAGTATACTGGATTATTATTTTGCGCTATTCTATAAGTTGAATAATTTTTTTAAATGTTATATAAAATATCTAGACGTTGCTAATATTTTTTATAATAAAAAATTAAATTATAAAAGAATTGATTTGATATGACCTGATCAATCTGACGAGTTTAAAAGCAACCCGGATAACTAATAAAAATATAGTTTGACTTGAAGTAAATATTCAATATAAAACCTTTTTTATAAATATTAAGATAATAATATATGAAATTGATTCAGGTTAATGGGTTGACCTTCCAATTCACATATCAGATTATAAGACCACAATAACTCTATAATAAATAAATAAATAAAATGTCTAATTTTCATTAAATCAAAAGTTGAAGAATGAGAGTGAAAAAAAAAATAGCTTGAGTCAATCTTAGTTAAGCTAACAAACTAGTAACATGAGTCATAAGACCATGTGACATAATAAAAAGAACATTAAAACAAACCTTGAAGCCTAATTTTCAATCAACTTAGTGTTATAATATGAAATTGAAAAAATATTTAATTAAAAAATAACTTGAGTTAATCTGGGTTAACTCATTGAAGTTGTGATCCAATTCATGAAATAAGAATAACCTCATAGAAAATAAACCGAACTGAATCATAAATATAATTCTTAATCAATCCAATATTAAAGGATATAATTGAAAAAGAAAAAAGTCAATTAGAAAAAAAAAACTCAAGTCAACTGTGTTAACTCATCAAACTTATGATCTGGATCATGAGACTGAGATAAACTCACAAAAAATAAATTAAAAAAAAAATGAATCTTAATCCTCAATAAATATGATATTGAAATATGAAACTAAAATTGGAAAAAAAAAACATGGATCGGAAAAAAAAAACATTATTCTAATGAATAGTTATATATATATAGGGGTACAATAAAATCCTCTTCTTTATGAGTTTTTTTATTAGATCGATGACTCATATTGCTACTCTAACTGGTCCAAATTTTTTTAATATATAAAATGGATGCCCAAGTGGAAATAGTATTTTTTAAAGAAGCAAGAAAAACCTGATGCTCGAGTCATTAACTTGACTAGATCTAATAAAGTTAGGTAATCTAATAATTTAATTTATATCATAGGCAATGATGACAAATGAACCATAAGAAAAACATCTAGTTATAATTAACTAAAAAAAATAAGTTATTGATATTATACCCAGAAAAAGAAAAAAGAAAAGATTTTTAAAATCTCATTGTCATTCCATTATTGACATTACCTACAACCAAAAGAATTTGTTGAGATGGTTCAAACCTCATTGCAAAAGATTGTACAATGACATAAAAAAAAAAGCCACATAGGTTGCAAGACTAATGCTCCAGGAAATAAAACCAAACACAATGAAAAGAAGTGAACATCCATTTATATTTAATCAATCAATTTTATTTAATTATAAAATAAAATTTATTTTTTAAAATAAATTTAACAATTAACAACAAATAAAAGAACATGACATAACTCAATTAAATAAAAAAACAAAGGACATAGAGAGCAAAAAATATATATTTGTATATATAGCCCAATCTTTGATTAAATAAATGTCGAAAGATGAAATTAAAAAATATCAAGTTAAAAAAATTATAAAACATCAAATTAATCACCGGCAAACTCCCTAAAACTAGGTTAATTTCCAAAACTAGTTATTTGTGAAATGCTAAACACAGGCTTAATCAAAAAGCTTGTATACAGATTAATTAAATATTAAATGATGAAATTAGATAAAAAAATATTAATTTAAAAAATTTCATAAAGAAAAAAAATAACAATAGAATAAAATAAAGATGAAATCTAATAGGAAAAAAATGGAGGGTGAAATTATAAAAATATAAATTCTAACAATTATCTTGAATAGGGAATAAATTTGACAAAGCAAGAAATTGATTGGGGATGCAATTGAAATAAAATTTTAATTTCATAAATTAAATCAAATAATGACTAAAAAATTAAGGACCAAATCAAAAAACAAGATAAGTTCAGGGGCTGATATGAAAAATTGCAAAGCAAAGAAAGAAGAAAAAAATGATCTTCAATGCCAAAACAAAGATCTTTAATGCGTACGCGTCGCTAGGTCATGGAGAAAATACCTCGATGAACCAAACACGACCCAAAATAGCATTTTAACCACATAAACCAGTCGCACGCGTCTACCAAAAACAATAGAGGGACTGACGCGCTGAGACTTGCGCATATACGATGCTTGTATGATCCATACACCATGTCTGTATAATAATATTGGGGTAGAAAACAGCGTTCACACAACCAATGCACAATACACGTGAAAGTCACGCGAACTTTCAGCGAGTGGCTATCAAAACTTTCACTAGGCATTTTATGTGGCCTTGACAATCCCTCTCTTTTCTACAGTCTTTTACGAGTCACAACTCCCCAGGCAATAACTGCCTCTGCAAAAACCAAAGACCTCGTTTCTCCACGTCATCACCGTGACTTGTCAGATCAAACGAACAAAGTTAATGGACACGCGTGAGCCTGCATGTGGGTCAAGGCGTAACAAGGGCCTAGTTTCCCGCCATCCTTCACGGGCCCAAAGTGAAACAAGCAGAACCATAATGCCATTACAAGGCAATGGGAGGTCTTGCTTAAAAAAGGCAAGACCCATGATCAAAATTTACCGTGTTAATATTTTTGTATTTTAAAAATATTTTTTGATTTTTTTATTTTGAATTAATTTTTTTAATATTTTTAATATGTGATATTAAAAATAATTTTTTTAAATAAAAAAATATTATTTTAATATAAAATATTTTAAAAAATAATAATTATTATATTTTTAAACACTTCTTTTTATTTTTCATGCGAACATAAGTTGTACCCTTATTTATACATGTTCATGAAATGATCGATGAAAATAATAGAACTGAAATTCTTAAATAATTGTTTTTTCACATTTCATTGTAATAAAAAAATAAATTTAATTAGTTAGATTTTAAATTTACTCTTTAGATATTATTAGTTCGAGTTTCATAAATTTTAAAGTTATTAGAAACTTTTGTGATTATTAATTTTATGATTCGTAAAATTAGTCAAGATACATACAAATTAGAACAAATACATATACTAATAATAATAATAATAATAATAAAGAATAAATTTAAGAAGATACACATCAAGCAAAATTAAACTCCCTTATTAAATAATCTTCAAAACACATTTTGGAACCAAGCTAATACAAAATTTAAAACCACATGTATAATATTATTGATTGCCCGGGATTATTAATCTAACTAGCATTCACATCGTCCTACTGAATGAGAAATGAATAGAAAAACATGCTCCTTTTTCCTTTTCTCCTTTTTCCTTTTTCTTTGCTTGGCCATGCATGTTTCTGTACCATGATTTCTCCTTTATAGATGCTGAGTGTGCCATGATTTCTCCTTTATAGATGTTGAGTAACATCGGTCTCTTGCTTTTTTGTAATGCTAGTATCCCTTTCTTGTCAACATGTGAAAAACAATGTGCGAAGCTCTCGTGATAAACAGACCCTGCCTGCTAACAGGGAAGACGATAAAACTGTCACGTACACCACCCCACTTGTTATCGTGAACAAAACCTAAAGCACTATTTAGAACAGTTGAAAAAATTATTTCAATCTTAAAACTAAAGGTATTAGATAAGTTTAGAAAGAAATAATTTATATTCTTTTTTAATATATTTTAATTGAAACATTTTTGAACTAAAGGCATGAATTTAAACATTTTTAATTGAATGCTGGAAGGAAGCAGCTAGAGATAAACCAGGAGGTGACCTGCCACACAACCAGTTAACTATATCACACCCCTCGGTCCAGCTCCAAGATGAATTAATTGCTCGTCTTGTACTCGACCAAATTAATAAATAAATTATTATCACTCCAATCAAAAAACTTGAGGTGGAAATACCATTTGTTAAGAGATTTAGGAGTGTGAAGATTATGTATTTGATGTAGAGTTAAAATAATATATTTTCATGATACAATAAAGTCTTAAAACTTAAAAACAACAATTTTCACAAGTTCTTTGTTTCATTTTTAATTAACAGAATTTGTGGAGAGAGAAATATTGTTTTTTAATTAATTTATGTCAATATCAAATTAATATTTATAAGCAAAAAAATATTTTCTTAGACTAATGTGCACGTAGGACTTAAAAGCATACTTCTTCGTATCAATATATATGTATAATTCAAAATACAACATTTCAAAAAAAAATTCAGAATAACTTAGTTAGAGGTATTATGCCTAATTAATTAATTCTAAAAATAAAAGAGCAACGATTGCCATGTCTCATTGTCTATATAAGTTTCAAGGCTTTGTTGTTTATGAATAATCTTAAGAAATCAATGAGAAAAAAAATCTTCTTCTTCTATTATTTTTTCTCTACAAACTCTCTATTTATATTTATTAGAAACAAAACAGAAATTTTTAAGAAATTTGTAGAAATTGTTATCTTAAGAAACTAAGTTAAAAATGAATGACTTAAATGAGAAAGATATGATTTTGGGTATAAAAATAAAAAAACATAGTGGAGAGTTTTGCTTTTTATTAATCTCATTATATTGAGAAAATCTTAAATAAATCTAATTATTTGAATATTAAAGAAACAAATACTATATATGATGTTTCTTTTAAATTAATAGAAAAAACTGGTTGATCAATTGCTCAAATTAAATATGCTAGTGTCATTGGTAGTTTGATATATTTTATGTATTATACCAGACCAGATATTACTTTCACAAAGTGAAAATTGTCTAAATACACAAGCAATCTTAGTATGGATTATTGAAAAGTAATTATAAAAGTATTTGGTTGCTTAATAGAAACTATGAATTTAAGATTATTTTATAATAATTTTTACAGTTATACTTGAAGGCTACATTGATGCTAGTTGGATAACTAGTGCAAGTGATAATAAATCATTTTTAAGATAAGTGTTTATTTTAGAAGTTGGTGTTGTTTTTTAAACATTAAAAAAATAAACATGTATAACTCATTCTCCAATAGAATCTGACTTCATAGCTCTAATAACCACTAATAAAAAGGATAAAATAATTAAAAAATATGTTATTGGATATTAAGTTATGATCACAATCAGTGTTATATATCTTCTTGTACTATGATAGTCAAGCAACTATATCTATGACATTTAATAAAATTTATAATGAAAAATCTAGACATAAATATGAATATATATGGCAATTATTTTTTAACAAGATAATCATCATTTTATGTATTAGATCTTGTGATAATTTAACAAATCATTTCTATAAATAAATCTCATGAGATTTAGTTAGAAGTAATTCTGTTAGTATAAACTTAAAATCACTTAATTAAACTTACTAATAACACGTCAAACTCAATATTTACAAATATTTTTGCTAATTAGGAGTTTCATATGTAATAACAACAGTAACAGTGATGCATATTAATTAGTGTATGACTCAAGATTTATAAAATTAGTATTTAAATTAAATGGAAGGATGAGTGGCAATCACTCTAATTAAATTCTCCATGTGAGAAGGAAATTTTACCCACATGAACATAAAAATTGGTTTTGCCTCAAAATATTTTTGGAAAATTTTGTAAATATTCATAAATTTAAGAAATAGCATGAGATCATCACAGTGCTAAAATAATGAATGCTAGGCAATGCGAGATGAAATAAATATTAAAATGATGGAAATGAAATGTAAGAGAAAGATATAATCCACTATAAGTTGCAATAATTTCACATAACGTTTTTTTCTTGATTTTTTTTATTTTTAAATTAATCATTTCATATTAAGTTGATTTAGAATTGAATGTAATGTTTTATTTTGGTTAACTTATTATAAGGCCCACGTGATATTAATAATTAGTTTCGATATTAAGTTAATGTTTGATTTGAAAATATAAAATTTAATTTTACCAATTCAAACTTATTAAAACTTTAGGGATTCAATTTCAAACTAAAATAAATATTTAACATGCTCTTTTAAATAAGTTTTGATATAAAGTTAATGCTGTATTTGATAAAAATAAAATTTAATTTTATTAGTTTAAATAAATCATAACTTTAAGGATTTCATTTTAAATTGAAATAAATATTAAATTTTTTTTTTAAAATGTACTCTTTATGCAAGCTTCTCAATATATTTTTTTATAATCAATAAATTTATTATTATTTAATGATGTATATAATTCTTGATTAATTTTATGAAATGTACGTATAAATTTTTTAGTTTATAATTAAAAAGATATCTGATGGTAAAATGAACATTAACAATTCCCACACTTTTTTTACATTGAGAAAAGCAAAATCTCTATTTGCCAATGTAGTGCAAGGAATAAACCTAGTTTAATTTCCAAGTCTGAGAATATAATGAATGTTGTTTCTCGCTAATTCTTTATATATATATATTACGCGCCATTGCAGGGTTTCCCATGCATCCTCAACTGAACACCCTTTCTAATTTAACCTAATCTAACACAATCTAATCTCATCATCATCGAACATCCATCCATCCGGCCCCATCGCCGTTTTTTCTTGCTTCTAACACTACCACGTGGCAGTCATGTCAGTGGACCCCACTGCCCACGGCCTCTGGTTATGGATACATTCGATGGCTCTCTGCCCCAGTATTTCCACCCCCTCACTCTCTCTCTTAATTATCTCTCCAGGTCCAGGCCAGTAGTCTGTGTCAAATTCCGGCCAACGCCCTCTTTTTCTCTACGTCCATATATACCCCACCATCCCTTTCTCCCCCTTTACCTCATTCTTTTCTCCCCACTTTTCACTTCTCTATACACGCATCTTTTCAATATATTAGCTGTGCCACACTACTAAAATGTTTTTGTAGTCTCTTAAGCAGCTAGATACCCTCATTGTTAAATAATTTAGCTTTCTTTCTTTGTTTTTATAGTTTCTTGAATTGGTTTGTTGGGATACTGATGATTAATAAAGCTTTGTTATCAGCTGGTGGAGATAACATGCTGCACTGTACAGACATGACAGTGCTTGATAGACAAAGGGCTCGTATCAAATGGCAACAAGAACAACAGCAGCATCAGGTTCAGCTACCACAGCAAGAGATTAGTTATTTTTGTGAATTGAATAGGGTGTTCCAACAAGCTGGGTTTCATGAGGGTGGGTTAAGTGAGGTGGTGACCCGGTCCGTGAAACCTGACCCGGGTTTGGTGGATAATAGGTGGCATAATGATCATGTTGTGGGGTTTGGTGTTGGGCCTCCTTATACTAATGGGTTGGGTTTTGAGTTGAATTATGGTGCCATTTCTAGGACTTCTAGCTGCCCCCCGGGGTTAGCCGCTGCGGCTACGGTTACTGCTACAGTGAGAGGTGCAGAGTCTGTTGTGTCAGATAAGATTAGTTCCGGGGTTGGCAAAGAGAGTACCAAGAAGAGAAAGTTTGATAAGGTGCAAAATAACTCAAAGGTGTGTGTGTGTGTGTGTGTGTGTGTGTCTTTCTTTTTTGTATGTGATCACTGTTTCTTTGAAATCCCGTTGAAGAATCTTGAATTTTCACCGTAAAATTGTTTCCATTGTTTTTATTGCAATTTTGTTTAATTTGATATGAAAGCATTCTAAGCAAAGGATCTTCAAGTAATTCAATTGTTTGACTGGTTTTGTTGGAATAGTAAATGAAAGTGTATTTTTTTTTAATATTTGTTTTTGGGGGGTGTGATCTATAGGTTGTTGCAGAAGAGGACACCAGGGACAAAAGGATCAAAGGACGTGCGGAGGAAGGAGAGTCAAACACCTCCGAGAAAAATAACAACAAAAGCAGTAGCAGCAATAACAACAGCAACAAAAACAATAACAGTAACAAAGACAATTCTGCCGAGACCTCGAAGGACAATTCCAAAGTAACTGAGGTTCAAAAGCCAGATTACATTCATGTCCGGGCACGTCGCGGTCAAGCTACCGACAGCCACAGCTTAGCTGAAAGAGTGAGTTGGAATTTTAATACTTTCTTTTTCCCTCTGCTCTGCAGATTTCACCTAGAAATCCTGCCTAATATATTCATGTGTGTTGTGCAGGTGAGGAGAGAAAAAATCAGTGAAAGAATGAAGTATCTGCAAGATTTGGTACCAGGGTGCAATAATATCACAGGAAAGGCAGGCATGCTTGATGAAATCATTAACTATGTTCAATCTCTTCAGAGACAAGTAGAGGTAATTAGTGATTTTGGTGATTTTTTAATATTAATATTCTTATCTATTGTTCTTCCAAAACATAACATTTACCTGTCCCAATTTCTTGAATAGTTCTTGTCGATGAAACTAGCTGCTGTAAATCCAAGGCTTGACTTCAACATTGACAGCTTATTTGCCAAAGAGGTAAGTAAATCCTTTCACAAGTTGGATCTTTATCACCCAAAGTAAAATTTCATGTGTTTGTTAGTAGTTTATTTTGTTAGTGATGAACTCCTTTCTGTTTCAATCAACAGGCTTTTCCTGCTTGTTCAACCAATTTCCCCACATTTGGGATATCACCGGATATGACTAACGCTGCATACCTTCAATTTAATCCAGCACAACAACAATTAGTTTCATGCTGTGGATTGGATATGGGGATAAATCCTCCTGATATGGGGCTTAGAAGGACCACTAGTACTCCCGTATCTATTCCCGAAACATTTCTTGACTCATCCTGCTTCACTGTAATGCGTTGTTCACTTTTTATTTCTGTCCAGTTATCTCTATTTTCATATAATTTAGTTTCCTCTAATCTTATCTCGCAGCAAATCCAGGCCCCACCAACTTGGGATGCTGATCTACACAATCTTTACAATGTAGTATTTGAGCAAGGGAGACAAACGACCTTCCCAGTTCAGCCATTTACAGGTAAGATAGAATTATCATGTCTTTTTGATCTTCACTTTATTGATCTGATAAATCCTGAAGGCTAAAAACAAAGCAAAGTGGTTCTAACTACCAATGATGGAGAGCGTAGAGAACCCCCAAAAGTTAATGACTTTGCTTCGGGACTAAAATGAGTCGTTGTGATAGAGATGGAGAAAGAACTTCCTATCTATTGCCAATTGATGGCACAAAATGATCGAAACCACCAATTCTTTTCAATGACTTTTGAGTTTCTTACAATTCTTTCATTATAAAGAAGAACCAATTAAAGGTGCGAAGCATTTTGACTGTGTAAAGACATTATGGCCATCTATTGCCAATTGATGGTACAAAAATGAGCCCCCTGGTAAAAATTTGACAAAGTCTATAATTCTTACAACAAAATAACCTTGATAATTATGATTGTTTATCATGTTGGAATTCAATCTACTAGTAGGAGGAAAGAGCAACCATTAGATAACGAGGCTGGCTTTTGCTGTTCCTAAATTCCCCTAACTCCCATTTTAATCACACACTGCGATGACTCATGTTCGGGTAAGATTAACAATGGATTCTAAAAGTTGTCATATTAACTTTTGCAGGTTCTGTTGAAGCTAGCAATCTGAAGATGGAGATGTGAATCAGAATATCAATTTATACAATTCCGGAAGACTTTATTCCACATTGCCTTTGTTCCCGATTCTTTTACTACTCTTAGTACATAGCGTATATAGTTTGTATGTATACTTTCCACATAGTATGAATAAAAGCGATACCTATTAACATCAAGGTTTCTTTTTCTCGCACTGTAAATATAGCAACCACACCATAATGATTTTCTATTACACAAAAATGGTCGATAGCGATGGAGGGGGACCAAAGAATTAGGGTTGAAGGCAGGTTTAAGTAGTGGTAGGGCAATGGAACTTAAAATGAAGGGAAGGAAACCGAAGGTCCTGCTTCACAAAGTATCTTGAATTGTATGGCCTTTTCACGGACTAATTTCCCCTTTCATAGGATTTTTTTTCCGAAGAGGAAAAGCGCAGAGGAAGCGAAACAAACCACAAGTCAACATGCAAGAACGGCCACGAGTATATTGTGATTTCCATCAAAACTTGTCCTTGTTAGTCCAATGGCACAAGCTGTCCCTCTGTTGTATGAACCACAGTGACAAGTTTAAATAAAACCAGAGGACATGAGCCTACTGGTGGACCTTCTCAGCTCCCTTCAGAGCAGAATTGTACATGGATTGATTGAGACTTTGATAATTGGGCAATAAATTGACGATAAGAAGCAAGAATCCGTTAGAATGGTTTCCATGTCCTAGCATACAGCCATATTGCATTTATGTTTGCTCATTATGGCTCTCCTTAAATATCTCGGATGAGTTTAATTTTGCCTATATGCAAAACGCCCGTCTACATTCAAGACAGTGGTATTCTCAGACCAGCTTGTATTCGAGACTAGGGCCACCGGTTTCATTCTTTTCTAAGGCATGTCATTCATCCCACGACTATGGGTTTTATGGGAATTTCGTTTCTCATAATAGGACTGGAAACAATGAGGACACCCCCCTCATATTAGCTCATCTAGATTACTAAAAACTCCCTTTAATCTTCAATTCCTAACCATTTGACAGGTTTCTTCTTTCAAGGCAACATAAAGGCCAATAATCAGCCTGAAAATGACCCTAATTAAGTTCCTTCCTTTAACGTGTTTTTGTAGATCTCTGATAAAATGATACAAAAGAAGAACTTTCTGTGTTTGTTATTTCGTTTAGAAAGCAAAAGAGGGTGACATATGTACCGCTACCAATGCTGTAACGGCTCCAGTACTTTACTAAGTCCATGCATAACTACAAGAGGTGTTCTAAAAGCTCTACGTACCCAATACCAGTGTAGACAATTCTAGAGAAGATGACAAGAATGCTATGCAGATACAGAAGTCCATTAACTACTCGTTTCAGCGAACAGAGAAAAGGACCAGGCAAAAACTTAAGCATTCGGTTTTCTTCAAAAGAATCTGTTATTTTCTACTGTTTTAGAAAACAAACCAAAACCATCTTTATGACAAAGTATCTCTTGGCCACCAGATTGGTGAAATAGCCCAGAAGATTTTCATTTGGAGACTTTCAATGTAGTATGCTCACATTGGCTTATCGTCTCGTTTCTTCTCTTGGTCAGAAGTTACAATCTTGACATCATTTTAATGGTTTAGGTGGCCAAAATGTGAAATAGCAAGCTTGAACTTTCACATGCAGTTGTTTACTCTGCGCCTATGTGAAGAGTATATGTCTTGAATGCACATTATCAACAGACATACCTCCTAATAGTCAAATCTTAATTAATAAGAAAGGAGCCTTTCAGAGTTGGTTTGGGCAATACGCAGGGGACCACTAGAGACTGCTTACACCATCACGGCACCTCTTGTTCCTGGATTATCAAGAGCCTCAGGCTGCCTTTGTTTTCAAGCCATATAGAATGGTGAAATTGGTGGGCCTGGCCTCATCCGAAGGCAAGATATCTTTGATTCTCTTTGATTTCTATGGATGGTGAAAGATGATATAGCCTTTTTTCTCTTTCTTGGACCCATTTTTGCTTTCTTTGAAGTTTTTTTCTCATCATAATCTTTGAGGTTTCTCTGCTAAAACCCACAAATATTCTTTTGGCTATGTGTGTGTATTTTAGTTCGTCACTAAAGATATTGTTTCGAGCTAGTATTCTCCCAAGTTTATGCCCTTACATTGTAACCAGAATCCTGAAAATAGCCCAGACAAATCTAATATTTGATTCTTTGGACAAAGCAACATGATATATTGGGTCCATGCAAGCGTGATCGGCGCTCAAATTAGTATGGAATATATAATGGTGGGAAATCTATCTTCGTTAAATAATTTTGAGCCAAGGCTAGCCAGACCACAAAATTAGTAAAACAATAACCTGAAGAAGTCCTATCCATCCAATTCTGCAGTGTAGGAATCATAATTACGATTGCAATCGCCATTCCTGAGACAAACCAAGTTTTGTGTAGAAGCTGAAACTTGTAACGCTTGCTAATTTGAACAATAGGCCAAGTTGCTAAAAATTGGGAAGACTAACAATGACGATCCTTGTAAAGCACAATTGTTGGCATGAAGTAGTTTCTGCAGCCAGTTAATCAAATGCCACAATTTTGCAACAGCAGGTTACTTGAATAAACCTAGCACGGACACATCATTTAGAAAAGGATGAAGAACAAAAGATTTCCTGCTTCAAGCTCTCAATCGACACTACAACTCGATCAACTTGCATTCCCACCCCAGAAACTCATGCATGCTAACGAGGAGTGACATACACAAAATATTGTAAATAATAGTACACTTACTAATTGCATATCTGATAATATGTTTTTCCATCACAAGACTTGCAATTTCTTAACTGCTGTTGCTATTTCCACTACATCAACGGTGCGCTCTCGGCTTCGGAAAAGGCAAACCATATTTATAAGTCTCCGAAGTTTGAAATCCGATGTAAGAGAAATGAAAGAATAAACTAAGTTAGATCTTAATACCTTTTCCAGGAACAATTATGACAGGCACTTTACTGTTGTGCAAGCAATACTCTCCCACGCTACCCTGCAGCACACTATATGATACAGCAATGACACAATCAGACAGATGGACAAGAAAAGGAGAGAGAGAGAACATCAAATAGGGATACTATTAAAACTAGTAAAGAACCTTTGGATTAAGCCTCTGCCTCTGGTGCCCATGACCACAGCTGCTGGCTTTAACCTGTTTGCTTCCCGGCAGATTACTTTACCTGGATCCCCTTCTACAATACGAGCAACAGTTTTTACCTAGTTGTGCATAAACCATACAGATTTTGCTAATGAGATCATAAATAAACATAATGCACTGCACTAAAACTAGATTTATTAACTGGAGAATAAACTAACACATAAAGAAACAGCAAGAGAGAGCATCCACATTGGCCAAGGATGAGTCCTCGATACAATTTCACAAAAGCTGAGATTAGTGCCAAACTCCACAGCAATACCAAATCAGAAATACAGGCAGGAAGCTACTGAATTTTGTAAAAATTAAAGGGATGATTTTTTCCAATTTTCTTTTATTTATAGAGCTCTAAGTTCCCTTCTAATTAAGGCTAGATCCATCGAACATACCGATTATGATTTTGTTTGTATCTGATGTGTCCCTTTTTTTAATAATGAATTATTCATTGATCAAGGAAAAAGAATAGGATCCAATCCCTACTTTTTATACATCAACATTAAATATATGATCCGGGTATCTTCTGTAATGTAGCATCAATGTCCATTAGTTTTAGAAGTAAAAGAAAGAAACCACCCTTTATTTATGAATTCTATGTCTTGCAGTTTTCTCTGTCATTTCTGATGAGGTACAGGAAATTAAATTCTAAATCTTTTACATTCAAATCATAGAACAAATTTAACCAATCTGCGAAATACTGACCATTGCCACCTGCAATGCCTCAAACGGCAAGCTTCTCCAGGAGTCCCTCTGTCGTATCATAAACAAGGACATTTTTCATATCTACAAGAATCCAAAATTTTAATCCAAAATGAAATGCATCCATACAATCTACTGACATAGGCAAAATCGAATTCCGATGACAGGATGATTTTTGTTCATTACATATATACCTAGGATGGCATGAACAAGATGAATGGTGTCAGCCAGGCGGCAAAGATGGATCAAGGCCCAATCAAATGCATGTTTGCTGTTAGGCCCATGATCAATGGCTACCACAATGTCTCTGCCTCTCCTCCTTTCACCTGTTTCTCTATCGAGTTCAGGTTTCGGTACCACAGGAATAAATGAAGGTAACGTAACTTCTTTCCAGTTGTACTCTTCATCCTCTTCAAGGGTTTCTAACGCTTTCAACGTATGCTTTTCTCTCATTGCAAAATTTTTAGAACTCATTAATGTGATTGTTCAAAACCCAACAAAAGAATCAAACAAAGTTTTAGTTCTGATCTTAGATTGGTTTTTGATTCTTTTATTGGCAGCTGAGCTCTTTGGCGTCAAAGTTGAATTTTTCCTTGTATGCATTATACACGTGTAGAAACTAACTAAAAGTGGATCTTAGGAAAATCACAACGTGCAGCTTTGCATCCATGAGCTATTTGTTCAGTGCTATTTCAGGCCTGCCAACCTCTTTTTATATAGTAGTAATTTAAATTTTTTAATTGAATTGATTTTTTAATATAATATTAAATTTTTTTTAATTAAATAATAAGTGTGTGTAAGTTTTAAATTTAAATAATTTTTATTTAAAAAAACGTGCTATAGAATAATATAAATTATATCATAAATAATAATTTAAACTTTTAAATTAAGATGATTTTTTTATAAAATACCAAAATTTTAATAAGCAAATGATAATGATTTTGAAATTCAACACCCTTATTCTCTATTTTAATTAAAATTAATTAATACAAGTTTCAAACACAACACGGCAAACTTTTACTCGAGAGTATTATTGGTTGACTTCTTACACCAGCTCCAAGAAGCCTGTTTGTCGAATCAGTTGTTTGTTTCCAGCACAAGGATTATTTCCTAACGAAGCAGGTTAGGATAGTTGGATTAAAACATTACTTAAATTATTGGATTAAAATAGCTGTTTAACTTTCTTGATGGCCTTCTTATCCCAGCTCTGTTAAGCCTACTTATCGAATCAGCTGTTAGTTCCCAACTCAAGAGTTATTTCTTAACAAAGCAAGCCATTCTACATTGGGATGGTCTGTACAGACCAACAGACCACACCGAGGATCCACTATAGCAACCATCAAGACTTCTGGGATTCCCCGCAATCAACAGGATAAATTCGATCCAAATGATACCGTTCCATGAAATATTTTTCATTACGGAAGCATAATTTCGAAGCCTTGCCGCTTCTGAAGCACTTTTCAAACAGGTTAAACATAAAATATTTGAGATTTCTTGCACAATTTTTCAAATTTCGACTGCCTGAATAATTGAGACATGCATGTTGTAAGAGCAACCTTGAAATTTTACATTAGACATTCAATTGCTTCCACCAGGCAGAAACAGAGAAATTCTACAAAATTAGCAGAATGGAGCAGCCCTCCGATTTCTACTCTGTTATGCATCGAGTCAAAGAAATAAGAAGAGTGAACGCTATAGCTAACTTCAACAATAATCATTCAAATGTGTAGTAATTATACATAAAACACACATCCTTACTACATACTAAACACCACAAATAATTACCACCATACATTACTTGTTACATCTTGACAAAACACTTCCTCAAAACCTTACTATCCGGCGCAGGCGCAATCAATCGAACAAAATTCGTGACCTTCAAGTTCTGAATCCGCTATATCAATGATTCATCTCCATCTTCTGGAAATCAATAATAAATATACGAACTTGATAAAAATTCCATGACAGTTCTAACTAAACAAACGGTTTTAATTTTGAAAGCAGTACCTTTCCCAGGAACTATTATAACAGGTGCAGCTTTACAATGGTGGAAGCAATATTCACTCACACTACCCTGAAGTACACTGCAGAAAAAAGATACAGATGAGAACCGAGAGAGAGACGAAGAGGAGTAAGAGAAAGAAAAGGAATTACCTTTGAACTAGGCTTCTGCCTCTGGTACTCATCACTACAGCTGCAGGCTTTAACCTTTCGGCTTCATTGCAAATTACCTTACCAGCATCCCCTTGCACAATCCGAGCCACAGTCCTCACCTAATTAAAAACAAGAAATAAAATAAATTGAGGGAAAACATCAATTTCTGTGGAGATATTTGTTGTCCCTTGATCAATAGTTGAAGAACTTAGAGCTACATAATGTAAGTTAAGATAATTGGATACTCTGCATATCACTACAAGAGTATGAATTAGAGTAAGATTACAAGAACAAGAATCAAAACATCTTAGCTCATGAATCCAAAGCAAGTGGTTTAATAGTCAAGGGAGAGCAATTAATAACAGAGATCATATATGTCGTGAAACTTATGCAGAAATAGATTCGTTGTGAACCTAATCAAATTGTACTTGATCATGCAAAATCAAGATAATTAACAGTTGAAAAATAAAACGTTGTCTTTAAAACGCTTATTATTCTAATTTTTCAATCAAGATTTACTCTCTCGAAAAATAACAATGGAGAAAAATACTTTCTTTTATATATATATAAACAGAATGGGAGGTCACTAACCATGGCAACCTGCAAAGCCTCTACGGCAAGCTTCTCCATGAGCTGCTGGCTTGTCTCATAAACAACAGTATTCTGCACACCTAAAATAACCCATCAAAGAAATCAAGCCAAAATTCCAAACCTCAATTATGCAGAACATACAAACATGATATCCACAACATATATACTCGAAACAGCATGGACAAGATGTAGGGTGTCAGCTAGTCTGCAAAGGTGAATCAAAGCCCAGTCAAAAGCGTGCTTGCTATTAGGTCCATGATCAATAGCTATAAGTATGTCTCTGCCTCTCCTTCTCTCCCCCGTCTCCCTTTCTAGCCCTGGTTCGGGTATTACTGGAATCAATGAAGGCAACTTTACTTCTCTCCAGTTGTACTCTTCATCTTCTTGCAGTGTGTCCATCGTTTTCTTTCTCTGTATATCTTGTGGTGTTCTCTCTGTATCTTTCTCTGGTTCGGTTTCTAAGGCTGTTTTGGCTTTACCTTCTCAATTGTTTCCACGTGTTTTTTCCTATAGAAAAAACCTACATTTAGTCCCTAACGTATTATATAATTTAAGATAAATCCCAAACCTTTTGATTTAATTCAATTTACTCCAAACATAGTCTACATGGCACAATGTCACCTCCATCCATCCATCCATCCCCTCCGAGAGGAGAAAAAATTTCATTTAGGATGATTTAGTTTCTTCTGATGATACATTGATGGATGGAGGGATGATATGTAATGTTGATTACTTATGAGGGTAAAATTGAAAAAATAAAAAGTTTGGTACTCAATTGATATTAAATGCTAAGTTGAGTTTTCCACCATTTGTGTTTGCGTGTCTGAAGCACAATGCTACTTTTCTTCTTTCTTATATTGTGGGCTGCCTGATGGACCCATTTTCTTTTCAACTTCTTGATGGATGCATTTTCACCTGAAACTTGTATAAGGTTCCAAAGAAGCTAATTTCATACCAATTTCTTTTCCACCTTCCAGAAAGATGAATATTTGTTTAGAATTATAATAGTAGTTATGATTTAAATTTTTTTAATTTAAAAATATATTAAAATATTTTTTTTTTATTTTTTTAATATTAATGTATTAAAATAGTCTAAAAATATTAATTATAAACAATAAATTTTTTACAGGTTGAATCGTGTTCAAATCAAAATCTTTTATATTATTTTTTTAACTATTTTTCTTGCTTTTTAAGACGTAAATTGGCTAATCAAAATTTTAAAATCTAGCTTTACTAGAAGATCATTTTCTATAGATAATATGGTTGATATATTTAATGTTTCTTGTAACATTGTTGTTCTTCAATAAGATTTAATTAATTTCATTTTTGATAAACTTTTTTCAGTTGTTACAACTATTATTATTACATGTATTGTCACTAAAATTCTAGAAACCATATAAGTATTTGGAAAAGAATTTAATTTAATTATATAATCTAGTATTTCAAGTAGAGTAGTAGATTAACAAGTCGTCAGATGAATAGGATTAGGTTTGTGATTATGCACTTTAATGACATCCATGCTAAAAAACAAAAATAAATTCAAAATTTAGCAGATTCAATTTCTTAGAACTATTTTGAGGTCACATAATAAAAAAGAACACATGTATTAAATGACAGAAATTTAATGATTTTCTTTTTTCTAGGCTATGCTGGGTTTGACCATAAAGTTGACCCTCGTAAAGAGCAACCCTCGCTCTCTAGTCTTATCTCGCAGGATAAGCACGCATGGGAATTCAAATATTCAATTCCCCTTCTCCGCTGAACTTTTCAAATTTTCATATCGAAATCCAATTACACCTTTTCCTTTATTCTTCAACTAGTTTATTTAGCATTCTCTCCTTAGTGGATGAGATTTTAAATTAAGGATATATTTGTTTTTTTAAAAGTAATTTTTTAAAAATTATTTCTTAAATTTTTTTTAAATTTTTTTGTTATTAGAAAAGTTGAATGAAAAACACTTTTCAATTAAAGAAAAAATTGACATAATTTTTTTTAAAATATTTTCTTGAAAAATTTAGATGAAAAATACTTTTTGAAAGTTATGAAAAATTTAAAAATATCATATTATTTGTTAATTATATCAAATTTGATCCTTAAATTTTTTATTATTATATATATTTTGTTTGGAATATTTATTATTTAATTTCATCTCTTAAAATTTAATTTTTATATTAATTTTGATTCTTATTTTTATAATTATTATTTACTTTTTCCTTATCATTTTTTTATTAAAATTTTTTATCTATCAAATTTGATCCTCATTCTTTTGACTATTAATTATTTTATTTAAAATAATTTATGAAATATGAATATGAATATTTTCATTTTTTTTTTCAGATTTGATCTCTATTATTTTAATTATTATTTATTTTATTTGAGATAATTTATAAAATTATAGTTTTTTTTCAATTTTATTCTCATTCAATTTTTTAATTTGAAAGATTTAATAAACTTAGAAAAATAAAACATTAATAAGTTATTTTCCAGCTTATTTTTCATAACATAACCAAACACTAAAAAAAAAATTTTAATTTATTTTTCATTACAATACCAAACATTAGAAAATAATTTAATTTCTTGAAATTCACTTTCCTAAAAATTCACTTAAAAAAAATTATTTTTAGTAAACAAACAAGACCTAACTCATGAAATAATACCTAGCTATTCTTATTTGTTAAAAAATCATCTAAACTCAATATTTTAAATTATTAGTTTGTTTGTCAAAAAGATAATTCTAATCCCGTATGAAAATATTTCATAATTGAAGTTAAGGAGAAAGGTCTAATTAAAGTAAAATTTCAATATTCTTTGAGATTAAAATTTATACAAACTAGTATTAAAATTTATAATTGATTTTTACTAAATAAATAAAAATAGTAAGATTTAAACTCGGTAATTGAAACTTTAATATTATATTAAAAAATTATATAGTTAGATGAAATTTTAAAATATAATTTATATTATTATCTAAATAAAAATAATAATTAAATTCAACACTAAAAAAAATAAAATCAAATAAAAATCTAATGTAATTAAAAAAACATTTATTTTTCTTATCTTTTTACAACTATTATTATTACATGTATTGTCAATAAAATTCTAGAAACCATATAAGTAATTGGAAAAGAATTTAATTTTATTATATAATCTAGTATTTCAGGTAGAGTAGTAGATTAACAAGTCGCCAGATGAATAGGATTAGGTTTGTGATTATGCAA
>NW_011499917.1:157673-242508 GCF_000495115.2 Populus euphratica | reverse complement strand
TTTTTTTTCAATTTTATTCTCATTCAATTTTTTAATTTGAAAGATTTAATAAACTTAGAAAAATAAAACATTAATAAGTTATTTTCCAGCTTATTTTTCATAACATAACCAAACACTAAAAAAAAAATTTTAATTTATTTTTCATTACAATACCAAACATTAGAAAATAATTTAATTTCTTGAAATTCACTTTCCTAAAAATTCACTTAAAAAAAATTATTTTTAGTAAACAAACAAGGCCTAACTCATGAAATAATATCTAACTATTCTTATTTGTTAAAAAATCATCTAAACTCAATATTTTAAATTATTAGTTTGTTTGTCAAAAAAATAATTCTAATCCTGTATGAAAATATTTCAAAATTAAAGTATGAAAATATTTCATAATTGAAGTTAAGGAGAAAGGTCTAATTAAAGTAAAATTTCAATATTCTTTGAGATTAAAATTTATACAAACTAGTATTAAAATTTATAATTGATTTTTACTAAATAAATAAAAATAGTAAGATTTAAACTCGGTAATTGAAACTTTAATATTATATTAAAAAATTATATAGTTAGATGAAATTTTAAAATATAATTTATATTATTATCTAAATAAAAATAATAATTAAATTCAACACTAAAAAAAATAAAATCAAATAAAAATCTAATGTAATTAAAAAAACATTTATTTTTCTTATCTTTTCTGAGTGTGTAGTCCGCTTTCGAACCCTCGAGCTCCGTTTGAACCACCATTAATTTGTTAACCAAGTATTTAAAATAATATATCAATCTTTTTCACTGTTTATATGAACACCTACCCATAAGAATTTCCTTTGCCTGTGAATCCATTACTTTGATTTGTGGGGAGACAATTTTGGAACTATACGCCCATCCCATCATGAATTGCTCATACAATAACCTAGAACTTCTATCTTTAAGAAATTCTACAGTTACCACTCAAGATAACATCTTATCGGGTCAGCCAATCCCCTTCCTTGTGGACATTTCTACATTTCCTGTAACATGAACACATCCATTGATAAATAGATACGATTACCCCATCTGTTAAGACACTAAGCTTCCACATGATGGAGGATTCTAACTCCAAACTCAACCAAAAAGCAAGAAAGATCCATCGTGAGATTTTTGTTTTTTGTTTTTTTAAAAAAAGCAACACAGGAAAAGATTTCTTACCAAGAAAAAAATGAAGAAGAAAAATTAGGAAAGAAAGAGAAGGTGCTCAGACAGCGAAGAATGGATTAGAGGGTTTTTCCTCATGGTTAAATCAGATTAACGAGATTATAGTCTCATCATCACAGCACCTTCTCCCTTTCGAAATAGAGAGATTTGTATACACGTGAAACAAAAGATATCGAAATGAAAGAATAAAATCATGATTTTGCAGAGAGGGGCGGAGAGCCTTTAATAACATCTTCCGCAGCAACGCATATAGGGTTTAGGGTTTGCACACCCTGACTTTAATGGGAAGATGGACATCACATAATTACTGGGATGCCCTTTTCAGCTCCCTAGTAGATACCTGACCAGGAGCGGCGCGGGGTTTAACAATAATCGTGGGCCTGACTTAAATATAGCCCATAAATGTGGGCCGAGAAGAAAGCAACAATCTTGGGCCGACTAAAATCCATTGTATATTGCTTCTTCTTCTTCTTCTCCCTGTTTTTTGCCCCTCTTGATTACAGCTATCAAGTGTCGCCTTGGCTAAACAAAGTCTTCTCTAACAACCAAGATGTTTGTTGCTTTAAGGAATGAAGAAAAGACTTAAGGAATAAAACCCAAGTCCATACCTAATCAGCCGCAGCAATGACTTTCTAGCCCAAGTTTTTAGGACACGATTCCATTTGTTTATACTATCATTTCAGCTGCCTACTTATTAAATAGCAACATGCCTTTCTCTCTGTTTATTCTATGTTTTGTTTGAATGCCACGTTACTAGATCAAGGGTGGCTATATATATATATATATATTGCTGGGTTAATAAATATTACATGTATAGTAAAAAGTATGAAACAAAATTATTTAGAGAAATAAGATCCTATTAGGTAAATATAGAATTATTGAGAAATTTATTATACGAAAGATCTAATTTTTTTTGGTTTTGAATAAATTTTTAAAAATTAAGTTATTGTATACTATAATTTGTTCAATTATCTGAGCTCCAATAATAACTTATACAAACCATTTATAAAAAGTATCATGAATTTTTATTTATAAGAGATATTGATATATCTTAAGTGTTAACTCTAATATTATGTTTATATAGTTTTTTTATTTAACAAATAATCACAAAAAATAAAAAAGCTATAGCTTACTACTTATAAAAAAAAATGAAAAACTTTATAAATTTATAAAATATTAATTTATCTCTTAAATAATATTCATATATTAATTCAAGATAATTTTAAAAATTAACACAATCAAGTTCTTACTTGATTTTCAATTAACACAATCAAGTTCTTACTTGATTTTTATAGATCTAGAAGTTTAATCTATATATTAATTATATTCTAATTTTTATTTTTATTTTAAATATTTTAATTAAATTATACTTAATTAAATTATTCTAGTTTAATTTATAACTATAATTTTTAATATACATTACGCGTTAGCTTCTTACTATTGATCAAAATATTTTCGTCTTGTAAAGAAGAGTAATCCAAACCCAATCTAACTGTTTTCCTGTTCGCAGCCGCCTATCCAAAAACTACTAAAATTATTTGCTCGGCTCTACTAAAAGCTGGCGGCCGTCTTTTCACGTTATAGGCTGTGTCGCTAGAGCATGCATTCTTATTGTAAATCGATGAAAAACTATATTAAAAAATATTAATTTTATGGACTAAATTGGATGGATCATATTGACATTGATTTAGGCCGCCATGAAACACGATACAGTAAAACTTCAAAAACAAATATTCCGTGCATGTCAAGCTTTGGCTGCTGGCAATTACAATAATTCCTCTTTCTATAATTCGCCTGCATATTTATGCTAAGATCATCATCTTTAAGCTTCACTAGTGAGAAATCGGCCGCTGGCTACCAATTTCATTGACCTTCATTTGGATAAAACGTATAGTTAGAACCATTGAAATTCTCTGAACAGTATATATATATAAATCAAGTACCTTTGATTGATTCTTAAACTAATTAAAGCATTGTCTAGTGAAATTTTAATTTTCTGCACCGCCTCCGAGACCAAGAAAAGTGATTTTAGCTATATCACAAGCTCACATGGGTTCTGCTACAATGAAGGTTTATGCAGCTTATATTGGTGTGATTTTAGCTCATTTTGCTTTAGTTTCCCTCATGTCTGCCGCTACCACTGGATCAATAGACATGTCAACTGCTATTCTGATAAGGGTTGAACAGTCTGGTAAAGGAGATTTTAAGAAAATACAAGATGCCATTGATTCTGTTCCATCTAATAACTCTGAATTGGTTTTCATTTGGGTTAAGCCAGGAACTTACAGGTTTGAGCTGAAGTGCTAGTTTATGTTCTAACTGATGTTATTTTATCCAGTGATGCTTAAAACGTGATTATTGTATGTTTCAAATGAGCTTGTCTTGGTATTATTTTTAATTTTGTTTCAATATATAATTTGTGCTTAAGCAGAGAAAAGATTGTTATTCCTGCCGATAAGCCCTTCATAACATTGAGTGGCACACAGCCTTCAAACACCATAATAACATGGAACGATGGTGGGAACATAATGGAGTCTCCTACACTAACTGTAATGGCTTCTGATTTTGTTGGTCGATATCTCACTATTCAGGTACTTAGCTGCTTTGTATTACCTTTCATTTTCTTAATTTGTGTGGTAGAAACTTGACAAAGCTACTAAATGTTACTATATTTTAAGGAATTTTGACTGATAACTTTTTATCTTGATTATTGTCAATAGAATACATTTGGAAGCGAAGGCAAAGCTGTTGCACTAAGGGTGTCAGGAGATAGAGCTGCATTCTATGGTTGCAGGATTCTTTCATATCAGGATACTCTCCTCGACGACACTGGATCACATTATTATAGCAATTGCTACATTGAAGGAGCCACAGATTTCATATGCGGAAATGCTGCCTCGCTCTTTGAAGTGAGCACAACATTATTTCTGCTTAAACTAATGTTTCTACAGATTAAAACCCAAAAGAAAGAAACAAGCATCCGAAAATAAAATTATTTCACTAGTACATTTTTCTTTTCTGCAGAGGTGTCATTTACATTCAATTTCCACACAGAGTGGATCTATTACCGCTCAACATAGGGACTTCGCATCTGAGAATACTGGCTTTGTCTTCCTGGGTTGCAAAATCACTGGTGTCGGAACTACATTTCTAGGACGGCCATGGGGTCCTCATTCTAGGGTGCTGTATGCCTTCACTTACATGTCAGGTGTGATAGCTCCTGCAGGGTGGGATGATTGGGCTGACCCAAGCAAGCATAGGTACGTGGGTGTTCTGATGACACATTCATGTCAGAATCTAACAACAAAATACTAATTAATATCCTTAAATTCGTAACATGATTTTTTGTGTTCATTAATTAATGAGTAGAATGATTTTTTAACATGTTTAGTTCTGTTTGTTCAATTTCCATGATAGTACGGTGTTCTACGCCGAATACAAGTGTTATGGTCCTGGAGCTGATAGATCTAAGAGGGTTGGATGGTCACAGAGCCTGTCCGATGTCGATGCTGCACCCTTGTTAACCAAAGACATGATCGGAGGGAGTAGTTGGCTTAGGCCTGCACCAACCTCCTTCAAACGAGGCTCTACCATTATTAAGCCTGGCAGCAAATTGTGATCTCAAAAAGTAAAAGCTGTTGCAAATTCGTACTCCTGTCATCAATTCCTTGTAATTAATGGATACCATTAATATTCTGTTGTTTTTACATTGAATATATTCTCTCATTCATACTTTTGATGAGGAGATGTTATTTATTAAGTGATTATTTATTACTTAATGAAAACAAATAAATCAGAACTAAAATACTTCTTAAACGGGTTCGCAAAACACCTAAAAAACAAAATAGATCTTTTAACTTAGCAACTCAATTATTATCAAGATGCATAGACTTGGACATGGTGACACGAGCCCGTGCTAAGGGTGTTGTCACGGCCAATAAAAAAACCTGAAAAGCCTTGTTAGATGTGATACCTTATTGGCTGTGTCATGCCAACAACAATAAGGAGTGCTTGACATATTAGCATTCTCCAAATTAACGGAGCGCTGGGTGCACTATGTAACATCTTTAAATTTGAGATAAAACACTAAGCACATATCTAATGGAATGTACGAGAATATATATATATATATTTCATGTCAAATTCTATTAAGATTTCTATTAAAATTTAGGCAGAGTTTTTCTTACACTGAGAGGTTATAAATTATCAATATTTAGCTTGTTTACACCTCTAAAATCTCATATTTCCTAATTCAATCGTTCTAGATCTCAGTCTTACAAACATTATCTTCATCACAACCACAATCTTTATAATATACAATGAACATTAAATATTATTATAGAGAAATTAATAAAATAAACATGCATGAACAAAACATGATTATAAGAATTTTAGAGTTAAGTTGATCTGATCAAGTTAAAACATTAGATATACAAATGATTCAATATTACAAAATACAAGGATATACTCCTTAGAACTACATAACAAAAGTGAACAAAAGCTAGAATCTACTCTTGCCGTATATGTGATGGTCCTGAAATAAAATATATATTATTAAAATATAAGTATCATAATAAATACAGTAACACAAATATCCAATAATTTAAATAGCTAGGCATGTATTCTCATTCTATCCACTTCTCCCCTTTTGTTTCAATTGGAATTCCTTTTCATTCGATTACTAAAACTGTTTCATCCAATTTTAATTTCCATTCAAGATTTCATAAAATCAACCACTTTTATTTCCGCCTAACACATTACCGATACAAATTTCATTAATATCATCGTCACGCTGTAAGGGTCGAGGCATAGTGATCCCCTTACCCAAGATCTTAACATACATTAAATATATGCCAATCCATGTCTCATAGGTATCGATGCATGGTGAACTCACTACTTGAGATCTTAATATATATATTAAATGTATGCTAGTTCATGTTTTATAGGCATCAATGCATGGTGATTCCCTTACCTGGGATTTTAACATACACTAAATATATGCTAGTTCATGCCTCATAGGTATCGATATATGATGATCCCCTTACCTGAAATCCTAACATACAATAAATATATGTTAGTTCATGCCTTAATCGCACATATCATATTTTTTGTGTTAGCGATACTTTAATAGCTTGACAATTCACATGAAAGGTCATTTACCTTAAACAATATATATTCAGAATTCTTTCCAAATAATAATATCATTACATAAACTTTTATCCTTTTATATTGTATCTAGCATTCACTAATTTACATTTAACCTCAATAACTTATCAAATCATGAAATTTAACTAAACAGCATAGGTGCAGATCATCTACCTACAGTAGAAGTTCTACTCGTATTCTCCTATTACTGTTGTTGCGTTATGCCTGTGATCCCTCCTGTAATCATAGACATATGTTATAAATTATCCTCATTCAATGATACATTTTATAACCTTACTAAAAGTCAATATATATCTTTCTTTCAATTATTTATTTCTTTATATTTTATGTTTTTCTCAATTCTCCTGTTAATACCATCATTCTTTACTCAACCATAATTATTATTACAACTTCCATTTCAACATGGCTTATTTCTCTTGGAAGTTAAGATGTAATATCACATGTTCTCTAAAGGGAAATGACCTAATTTTTCACCCTTACCATGTCTAAAATAGTCACTTTTGCGACTTTTCGAATCTGCCAACATAGGTCATATTCTGACCTCTTCTCAGATTTTTTACTATATCTGAAGTTGTAAAATTCCATTTCAAGAGAGGTAGGTCTCTTTGGAAAGTTAAGACACGGGGCTACAAATCCTCTAAAGGGAGGAGAGCTAATTTCTGCCTCAAAGACATTCAAAATTACTTGTGAACGAAATAGACCTATTGCCCTATAGGGTTTGTCATCACTCATTCTCGATTGATGACTCATAACTGGAGTTTTATAGCTTCCAATTAAGTAAGACTAGTTTTCTTTGTTAGTTAATATCTAATGTTATAATTTCTATGAAGGAACTTGATCCTAATTCCATTATCTTCTTACCTAAATTTTCTTTGAAAATTAAGAGATGAATCTGGACCATTCACACAAAACATCTACAATTCAACCTTTTCTCTTTTATCTTAACTACCCATAGCCACATCACATATTATATAAGAGTGCCAAAAATACATTTTAAGAGCCAATTGACTCTATTTATTACAATCTTTCCTCTTAATGTCAAAATAGAATATTTTCATTGATTTACTAACTTTCCAAACAATATTTTACTAAACATAGCCCATGTTATTTCAACATGTATCTTTCTTCATTTTGACATAATTAAACACACATCATCAAACTAAATATATCAAATTAAATGTCCTCCCTTTTTTTATGCATAATTAGTTGAAAGCATGACCTTAAAGAACCAAGAGCTCCCTTATTCCTTTCATGCTAATTTTATTCAATTCACACACACACATTCACTTAACAAACAACCTATTATAATAGTTTCCATAAGGAAAAACCACAATTCTTCCCTTTTCTCTTTATATGGCCAGTCAATCCCTACTTAATTACCCATACACTTTCTTTTATAAATCATCATGATTTCATGCCCTAATAACTTATAACACATGAATTAATTTAATTTTAACAATTAATACACTTTTGCCAATTCAAGTTTGAGAACCCTAATCTAAAATTCAACATCAAGGCATCAATTTTTAATCGAAGTTGAAATAACTTATTCAACCATGTTTAGAACTCCTTACTTGGTAAGAATCAAGGTCTCAATCTTCAACTAGTTAAAAATTTTAGACTCCCCATTTTTCTAATGGTAGTCGGCCTTTCCTCATCTCTCCTTGTTTATTTTTCTTCTTAATTGCTTATCCACAAGTGTTTATTCTACCTATATACCTTTAATCTTGGATGGGTTTTTGGAATTTTGGTGTTTCTCTCATAATTTAAAAAAAAACAAAAGTCAAAACTCCCTCTTATTTTAAATTGGTGTTGCCGGTTTTGAATGGGTAAAGGATAAATACCCCATACTTCTCTTATTTGCATTTAGACTCCATTTCCTTTAAGTGTATTATTTTTATCCCCACAACATTTCATTTTAAAATGAAGCTATACCTTTTTAGATTTCTTATAATTTAAAAAAAAACAAAAGTCAAAACTCCCTCTTATTTTAGCCTTTCATCTCTATTAAAATACAAGACTCATATGCTATAAATATACTATGAATCATTCAAACTCAAGTTTCACAATCTTTTTATTCTTAATATTTTTAGCATATAAATTTTTAGAGTTTATCTTTTTAAGATATTATTGTAGTTTCTTTCTATGTAAAATTAATGACTTTACTATCAAAAATTCCTCACATCTATCAAATAAAACTTTTTACAAGTACTAACTAACAACCATTTTTGCTTACTAAGCAACACCTGTTACTACTATAATTACTGATCACCTTAATTTATCAGGTACCACTTGTAACTATAACAACTATTAGTCATTTTAGCTTATCAATCATCATCTATTAATAACCACATAGGTTTTTTATATCAAGTTGTTGGATACCCTACTTAGAAAGATTGGATTAAATTACTTAAACTAAAAGGTTAATCACTTATCCAGCATATCATCCTCGTTTATAAGAATCTTAAATTTTAGGACTGATCAACATGTTATTTAAGTTCTTTTCGATTGATAAATGTTTTACTATTGACTAATTCATTGAGATGATAATATGGCATCAACATGAATGTTGTGTAGCCTATACTTAACAGAGGCGGCTGGAAGGTTCAATTATCGCATGTATATAAGAAGCTTCACAAAACAACAGGAGCAAAATTATTCAACAAACCAAGACACTTGACGAAAGCTCACCAACAAATCGGTGGCTATAAACAAAGATAATGTTGAGACTTGAAGGAGCTGCCTCTAAGAATAAAGGGTGCTGCATTTCAAAGAAATCAATTCCTCCTAATTTGAGCAGTTGATATCACAACCGAAATAATATTCAACAAATAGAAAGAAACACATAATCACTCACAAGCAAGGTTCTTGTTTAGTTGTTTCATGACTAGTCTGATCACATTTACAAAGCTTAGCCTAGTTGGAGTTAGCTTCCAAACCTTTCGGTTATAGCATAATGAAGATCAGCATGGTGTGCCAAACCTAGCGAAGTAAGACTCAGGTGCATAGATTAAAAGCTAGCTATTCCAGAAAATGGTAAAAAAGAAGAAAAACTTGGAGACTAATAAGACCAAACGATTAAAAAATGATAACATGGGCATGAACCAGCTACAGAGGTCAGTGATTGTGCTGGAGTTACTGCACCATCCAACAACAGTTCTGATTCACAAACCTTGTGGGTGTAAAAACTTTCCTGTACCCATTAACATGTACGTAAAATTCCAAATGGGAACTCTATACCCGCATGAAAAATAGTAAGGGAAAAGGAGAACAAAATTTGATCTCTTTCCTTAACAGTAAAGCTCAGAGCAGACATATTTGGCTTAAGGTAGCTCTCATGCTCGTATGTATTATATTTCAAACAAAAACTGTGGATTCACTACTCTCCTTTTCAAGCTGAATTGGTACTCTGAAAGTCCCTATCAGTATTTTCCTAAAAGCTTTTGTATGCAACCTGCAGTCGTCCTCTACCTAATTCAACAACACCACCTCTCTCTACAAGCTCCTGTCGTAGCATCTTTCAATTACTATATATACATATATCAATGGATTTCAAGTCTGTCTCATCGAAGAACATTTCACACTGCATTCAAAACATTCAGAATGGCAGCAGCATTGTCTAAAAATTTTTGTTTTGGTTATTATTTTCTCTTACTCTGCTCAATTGTTTTCATTTCTCATCCGGCCAAAGCTGCTGTTAAGAAATACCAGTTTGATGTGAGTAATTCTTTATTTTTTATTTTTTTATATATATGAAAAGTGCTTAAAAATTAATACTAGCGTTTTACACGCTTTTTCTTTCTTGTGAAAATTTCATACCAGTTTGATGTTTTTTTCTCCCGATTTTTTCCAGATTCAAGTGAAAAATGTTAGCAGGCTGTGTCATGCCAAGCCGATTGTCACAGTAAACGGAAGGTTTCCAGGGCCAACTATATATGTTAGAGAAGGAGACAGAGTTCAAGTGAATGTCACTAACCACGCGAAATACAACATGACTATTCATTGGTATGATCAATGAATAGATGTATGTTTGTAACCTTATGAATTTGTGTAAAAGATCTTATTTTGTTGATGGAATAAATGCCGGTTTTTTGCAGGCATGGGCTTAAGCAATTTCGCAATGGCTGGGCAGATGGACCTGCTTATATAACACAATGTCCAATCAAGACAGGACATAGTTACACCTATGATTTTAAGGTAACAGGGCAAAGAGGAACATTGTGGTGGCATGCACATATCTTTTGGCTAAGGGCTACTGTCTATGGTGCCATTGTTATCATGCCTAAACCAGGAACCCCATTTCCTTTCCCTCAGCCTCATAGGGAAGAAACCATAGTTTTAGGTGGGACAGAAATGAACAACTTGATTAATGAACTCCTATTGTCTAAGATGTTTACATTTTTAATACAATTGATTTTTGTACAATTTGAAAATGTGTAGGCGAATGGTGGAACAATGATGTTGAAGAGACTGAAAAACAAGGGAGGAAGCTGGGATTGCCACCAAATGCATCTGACGCGCATACCATTAATGGGAAGCCAGGGCCGCTCTTCCCATGCTCTGAGAAACGTAAGCAAATATTTTGATCGTGGTCCTGTGTTAAGCATCCATGGATTTTCCAAAATCTTCTAAGGCTTTTTCACAAATATGGAGTACACACCAAGACATTTTACAAGAAACCAGTGTATCATCAAATTCTTAGAAGAGAACAATTTTCTAGAATGTTGTATATTAAGACCACCTCTTTGTTATCATGCACTATTTTTTTTTTGGCAGATACATTTGCCATGGAGGTTGAACAGGGAAAGACATACCTCTTGAGAATCATCAATGCTGCACTCAACGATGAGCTTTTCTTCGCAATCGCTGGTCACAACATGACTGTGGTAGAAGTTGATGCAGTTTACACCAAACATTTTACCACTCAAGCAGTACTGATTGCACCAGGACAGACCACAAATGTTCTTGTTCAAGCAACGCAATCACCAAACAGATTTTTCATGGCTGCTAGGCCTTTCATGGACGCTCCACTTACTGTAGACAACAAAACTGCCACTGCTATACTGCAGTATAAGGGCATCCCAAACACTGTAATCCCTATCCTTCCCAAGCTACCGGCACCAAATGACACTGCTTTCGCACTAAGCTACAATGCCAAGCTTAGAAGCCTAAACTCTCCACAATTCCCAGCAAATGTGCCTCTTAAAGTTGACAGGCATCTTTTTTACGCAATTGGTTTAGGAATAAATCCATGTCCATCCTGCTTAAATGGAACACGGCTCACTGCTTCCTTAAACAACATCACATTTGTAATGCCCCAAATTGGCCTCCTTCAAGCTCACTACTTTAACACCAAGGGAGTATTTAGGTTAGATTTCCCAGATAACCCTCCATCACCATTCAATTACACTGGTGTACCACTCACTGCAAACCTCGGGACTACACTAGGCACAAGGCTTAGTAAAGTTGTATATAATTCAACTGTGCAATTGGTACTACAAGACACCCATCTTCTCACTGTCGAATCACACCCTTTCCACCTTCATGGCTACAACTTCTTCGTTGTTGGAACTGGAATTGGAAACTTTGACCATTAAAAGGACCCAGCAAAATTTAACTTGGTTGATCCTCCCGAGAGAAACACAGTTGGGGTACCTACTGGTGGATGGACTGCTATAAGGTTCAAGGCAGATAATCCAGGTAAATATAGTAGTGCATAACCATACGGACTTCAACATGGTTTTTCTTGTTCTTTAGTCATCCAAAGTGTTTTATTACTTTTCAGGAGTATGGTTCATGCACTGTCATTTGGAGCTACACACAGGCTGGGGAATGAAAACAGCATTTGTCGTCGAGAATGGAGTAGGTCCAGATCAGTCAATCATGCCTCCACCCAAGGATCTTCCTCCTTGCTAGCATTCAGAACCAAACATCTCAATTTAAAATGTTTGAAAAGGATGGCTAACACCCTTTTTTAATTTACAATCTCCATTTGACAATTTCTCGATAGCTGAAAGAGCCGCCAAGTGTAAATGGGAGAACTGAATTAAGCTATTGTTTCGGATTCTATGTAATTGAAACCAGTTATTGTTGAATAAATTTCCTTTTCGTTAAGCCTAGCAGATAAGCACCGCTTGATTTTGGTTTCTTTTAGGTCATGACCAGATAATTAATATGGTCGAATCAGTTGTGTGTGTGTGTGTGTGTTTTTTTTCCTTAAATGTAAATCAAAATGTTTTCTCATTGTTAATGTTTTTTTCTAGCAAAAAAAACCTAATTAATGTCAAGATTAACTTAATATAACTCAATTTATTTAACAGGTTCAAAAATAATCTGAACAACTGATAAAAGTGTAGTTTAACTCAAAAGAATTTCAAGAATATATATTTTTAAAAAAAATATTAAGATAATAATATATTGGACTGACTTGTATTCACTAAGGTTAATATATCAAATTTATAACCTGAGTTATAAGATTATAATAACTTTATATAAAAAAAATTTAAAAATAAAAAAATAAAATCACAAAGCTCAATTCCTAGTCAACTCAAGTTGAATAATAAAATTAAAAATAAATAGATAAATAAAGGATCTAAAAAAGACTCATGTTAACATGATAAACTCACAATTCGAATTATAAGACCGAGAAACCTCCTTAAAAATTAAATCAAAATAAATTACGAAGTTCAATTATTAATCAGTTCAATGTTGAAGGATTGAGATTAAGGAAAAAAATCAGTAAAAAACAATAAAAAATACATGAGTTAATTTGCGCAAACATATGACCCGAGTTATGAGACCGAGATAATTTTATAGAAAGAAAATAAAAAAAAAATCCAATTTAACCTGAATTAACCTGCCAAACTTGCAACCCTAGTCAAGAGATTGAGTTAACCGTATATAAATAAAATTAAAACAAATTATAAAACTCAATTCATAATCAATGTAATGTTGAATGATAATTTTTTTTAAAAAAATAATTTAATTAAAAACGACACATGTTGAATGATAATTTTTTTTTAAAAAATAATTTAATTAAAAACGACAATAAATCAACTTGAATCAACCTGAGTTAGTCTGCTAGACACTATTCCCAAGTTATGAGGTTGGGATAACATAATAAAAAACAAAACAAAACAAATCATGGAGCTTAAATCATAATCTACTCAATATTAAATAATGAAATTAGGGGAATCAATTAAGGAAAAAAAATTAAATCAATTGAGTTAATTCGTTAAATTTGCAACTCGAGTCACAAGACTGGGACAATCTAGTAAACAAAAAATCTAATATTGAAGGACTCGTAACTCAGGTCATGAGACCAAGATAACTTTATAAAAAGAAAATAAAAAATGACTGAATTTAACCTAAATTAATCTGTTAAACCCGCGATCCTAGTCATGAGACTGAGATAACTTCATATAAATAAAATAAAATAAAATTATGAATCTCAATTATTAACCGATTCAACATTGAATGATAAAATTTAAAAATAAAATAAATTAAAAAAACATAAAAACAACCCGAGTAACTAAGATTAACCTATTAAGCATTATCCTCGAGTCATAAAATTAGGATAACCAAATAAAAAGTAAACCAAAACAAATTATAAAACTTTATTCTTCAAAAATTTAATATTAAATAATAAAAATTTAATAAATAATATTTTATGAGAAAATGTACAATAAAATCTCCTTTAATTTTTTGGTAATCATTTCAAGAACTAACAAACAATTTGCGAGCAAACTTGATTAGTCAACTGCATTAACAATTAATAAAAGAATCTAAACAATGTAGCAAAGTTATTGTAGGAAATGTATGATTCATTGTAAATTAAAATAGTAAAATTATATATTTTTTCTTTTAAAAAATTATATAATTGGTCTTAGGGGGTAAAATAATTTTTTCACAAGGTCCATTTATCATTCTAGAATTATTAAAGGGCACCTTGTTTTTTTTCATGATTTTTAATAAAATTACTTGAAAAACCTTTTTTTAGAAAAACTTAACTATAGTTTGGGGACATTTTTTTTTTTAGAAAAACTTAACTATAGTTTGGGTACATTTTTAGTTTTTAAGTTTTTAAAGAACAAGATAATGACCAAGTTGCCCATGGAAACAAAATTACTAGGGCATGGCTCTAGTGGCTTTTTATATATATAATTTCATAAATATTTTTTAATAATATTTATTTGCTCCTAGGAGCTTTACAATAATTCGATAAATATAAAAAACAAAAAAGTTACTAACAAGTGTATTGCACGCATTAGCCTCTCCTTTGCCTTTGAACAACATGCGTGAATGACTTCAATGATTGCAACCTTTGTTCTGTCATGTTACTCAATGCGTCATGGCCTCTTCCTCCTTTGGTGATGCGCATCGTGATTTAGTATAATTTGCCCCTATTTGGTGTTCCTTTTTACCTTTGATTACTCTCTCTTCCACCTTAATTTGCGTATATCTCTCAAAAAATTAACAGCATGCTTTCTTTTCTTTTCTTTTTTCCTTTTAGATTTATTCTCTCTCTTTTAACATTAATTTTTTTATTTGAAAAAATTATTTTAAATTAAAAATTATTTTTAATTTCATCTTTTAATTTTTTTCATCTCTTAAATTTGATCCCCGTGTTTTTAATTTTTTAATTTGAAATAATTTATAAATTTAATTTTTTTATTTCATCCTCATTTATTTTTTATTTTATCAAATTTGATCTTTATTTTTTATATTTTTTCTATTTTAACAAGTTTTTTAGATTGTTTTTTTAATTTTATCCTTTAACATTAAATTAATTAACAATTAAATTTTTTGATTGAGTTTAGAACTGATATTTATTGGTTATGATTTTGAAATATTAACCTAGTTGCAGGGCATGATCAAGATTTACTTGGTTTTTAATGTTATTAAATTAGATTTGTTTTTTTTATGTTATTAAATTAACTGAATTTATTAAACTTAATCGACTCAATGACCCAAATCTCAAATTTATTCTTTTTCTTTAGAAATTCCAGCATCGCCTTAACTTTTTTTTTTTTTACATTAAAAAAAATTAGGTTTAGCCTATACCAATGTGTGGACCATCAATATAAGTTATTTGGGTCGCTTTTTTTTTAATCTATTTTTATTTCTTTCAGCTTTTAACATTTGGTTTATTATAATTAAGTTTTAAAATTGTTTTAATATAGATTCCATAGTTTTATCATGATCCCGCATCTTATATCACAAGTCTCACTTATTAAATATTATTAGTCTGGATCAATTCATTATACGGTTATTTTAATATTATATTTTTATAAAAAGATTTAATGCAATATTATTAAACTTTAGAATTAACTTATAAAATTATATAATTTTACAAATCAATTTATCTATAAATCAATTTATCTATAACATGTAGAACCAGATTAAAAACTCCAAAATGAGCAAACCTGGTCAAAATTCAGTTAAACTCGGTTACCTCAATGAATTCGGAGCGAGTTTAAAAATTTAACAAAATTTACAATTTACAAAATGTACTGACTACACTGTACTCTCCCTGATTCCCTCCTGAGTCCCTACTCCCCTTTCTCCTTTCTCTTTTGCCGTAGCAACACCACAATTTCCAGTCTTCCACACTCTGTTAATCTCTCTCTCAAGAGCAACACCCAAATTTAGGTGGTTTTTCAAAGCTTGGTTTTGCTAGGCTGGCTTTCCCCGCTGTACCATTCACCTTCTCTGAAGAGCCAGTTTTTATTATTTGGATTCCAAATGAGAGAGAGAGAGAGAGAGAGAAGGGGGGGCTAGAGAAAGGAAATGAAAAGGAGGATATTTTGGTAAGAAAAAGGCTGAAAACAGTGAGGCCTTACGTTTTTGCTTTCCTTTTATAGCAAGGCCGCCTATAATTTGTATAGTTTTATTTAAAAAAAAAAACATCATTATTAGTTATGATGATTTAATTTAATTTTTAAAATGTCATTTCAACATTCGGTGTCCTAAATTTTTTTCATTTTGGCTAATATATAATTAAATCCCACGTTAATATAAGACTTAATATATTATGATATGAATAAATAAATTATTAGTTTAATGGATGAAATCAAGTTAAATTTAAATATAAATATATATTCTATAGAAAATAAAGAAGAGATGGATCATCAGTTTTCTATATTAATAATAGCATTGATGTTCACAATATCAATATTGATATTAATAATAGTAATAATAATTTTTTAAATGAAAATAATTTTAATGAATATTTTAGAAATAATAAGAAAAATAAAGACAATGAGACTATATTTAGTCATATGACATATCAACAAATTGTTTGTTTTAAGTTTATTAATTTTTAGTTAATGAAACTCTATGGATATAATTGTATTATATTGTATTGTTAAGTTATTTAAACCATATATGAATTTTTATTTGAATAATGTATTTTAAGATATTTGTATTGTTTATTTCACTTTTATTTTAATTGTGTTATATTCTACTTGATTGGAATTGTAAATATATAATTAGTTAAAATATTTTACTTATGATTTTATAATTTTACGATTCGAGTTTACAATCTGAGTTTAGATTATATATTTTGTGTCATGTCAAAAAAAAATATTTTTGACAACCGTGATTATATGGTTTTATCATGACCAGACATTTCATATCGCAAGTCTCACTTATTAACCATTATCATCCTGCATCGATTCATTATTTTGTTATTTTGATATTTTTTTTTTATAAAAATATATCATCTATATGTCGATATTTAATTATTTAGTATTTTGGCCATTATAGAATTTTTAACTTCCTAACATCCTTACATTAGTATTTTAGATTGGAAAAAAAAACCTGCCCAAGACAGGTAAAAAAACTAGTAATATTCTAAAGGCATGCATGTGTGTTAATAGCATATTTCCAACCAAATTCCTAATCTAGTTGAATCCAATATATGGCTTCAAGACATGACCTTCCAAGTAAATCCGAGGCCCAAACGATACATCTGAAAGAACTACAATAATGTATGTAACTGCAGTAGTAGTTCTCAATCCCTGGTAAGTGGCGAGAAACACAGGTATGTAAGGGATGGGGCGGTTCTTTTTATCACTTTCTGGTTTGTTCTTGCTTTATGTTCTTTTCCGTTGGAATTAACAGAAACAAATGGAGGTAAGGTTAATGATATCAAGAAGACATTTTGGGTGTCTATCGAAATGAGGGTCTCTCATAAAATGAGGCTTATCATCGAGTCAGGAAAGGAAGCTCAATTTACTGTCTAATGCAATCTGTGATTATACTTATGGAGGAGGTCCTTCGAGACTGTCCCAAAAAGTCGAAGAAATGCCTTTGCTCCTCCCCTCTCTGCCTCTCCCGACACGCACACGAATGACGCGACCAAAATAGATTCACCAGATGGATGAACACAGGGGGGCTGAGGATTTTGGTCTCTAAGAATTGGCTAGGGAAGTCCCAAGGTGCTTCAAAAAAATTATTGGAATGAAAATTGCCGATGAAAGGAAAGCTTAATGCCACATAATTCAAAGTTTCAAACAGAAAAATACCACAAGAATCTGAGTTTCTCACCGGGCAAAGAAAAACAATATCATGCTCATCAGTGGCATCGAATCATTACAGAAGATCAAATGTTGCACCTCACCTCTGTTAGGATGCTGGCATGCAAACCCGACAAGATAAAAGATAAGAGACCGGATAAAATGAGAAATGGAACACACAAGAATTTACGTGGTTCACCCAATTGGGCTACGTCCACAGACAAGTATAGAAGGATTTTACTAAGTAATATGGGAATTACAACCTCTCTCGAATAATAGGAGAACAACTAAGAATCTCTCTATTATTAGGAGAAAACACCTCACTTACTCTATCACAAATACCTCACAATTTTGTGGGATTACTCTCTCTTCACTCTCTTCTTCTTCTCTCTATTTTGGTGTGCATATAGGCTTGAATGCATTGCCTATTTATAGGCAAGAGTGAAGGTATAATGGTCATAAATTTAGGAGGAATATATGCCTAACAACTCATCCTCCACTCATACTCCACCAATTACAACTTATCTCCCACTCAAATCCCATCAATTATGCCACCTAATTAAATGGCTTTACAACCTCACATGGCACTTGTGACATCACAGTTCAAAGCTAAAAATCAATCAAAAGGTGAGCAACATTGCCAGTAAAAAGGTAAAACTAAGCTCTCTTTTTCCTAACCAATGCTGGTATATATCCTGCCATGTCTAGGTCTCTTGGAAGATTTTGGAATCAGCCCACGCAAACTGCATAGCACACCAAGACCCAAAAAGGAAAATTACGTCATCAATAAAATATCAGATGCCTTGCCAGATCCCGACAGCTCTGCTAATATAGCAGCCTGTCAATTTACACAACAAAAGATTAAGATTAAAGAAAAGAAAATCAGTAATCAAATCAACAATATCATTTTGTGAGTTTGTTTACCATGGAGGTGAGAAGGGAGGCGCCGCAGGTGAAGCCAAGTGGTGTTAAACCAAGATTTGGAAGCAAAACGAGCATACAAATTGAGGAGAGCAAGAGGCCATTGAAAGAGAAGCTCTAACCAGACAATGCCAACGAAATTATTGGTTAAACCTAGTAAATCTGTATCATTTGACACTGGTTGTTGTTTTTAGCCAGTAATTATTCCAATATTCTAAATTGCTAATGACCTAAGAACATGTAGATTACAACGTATTTACCATATATATATAATAAACACATTTCTGCTTAAATTCGAAGTTCGGCTTTAACTACATGGCCTTCAAAGAGAACCCCCGACATGCGTTGCCCATTTTCCAATTTTTCATCACCTTGACCAATCCAATTAATTTGGCAGAGAGCACCATCTCCAAAGTCGTATATCGATGCTATGTATAGAAGCAATAATTCTCTATTTTTACAAAAATGGCAGACATGATGCAAATCATGCACCTCCAACACTGGAATGGAAAACATTTTACTCAAACCACTTCAGTCACTTGCAATTTAGCCTTTGAAGAATTCAAAAGGAGTTTAGAAAGCTGCATTAGTACTCAACTTTTATCCTGTCAAACGGGTTAGATTCTAGTCTTCTTGGACTAGTCTTTTTAATTCTAGTTATCGTATGATGATGATACCATATCAAATGGGAACCTGTCAGTAGGTTATACACCATTTTGAATAGTAAATATACTCTATTTAGGTTATTGTTGATAATATTTTTATATTATTATATTTATCTCGTGGAGATCTTCTAATAATACCAATAATATTATAATAAAAATTTATATGTATCTTCGAGATTTTTTTTTTCTCTTCTCTTTTCTATTCATATAATTTATTTTTTAAAATTATTTATATAATTTATTTTTTAAGATATTATTTTAAATAGTGATAAGTTATAAAAATTTTATTTTTTAATTTTAATATGTTTAAATTATTTTATTTCATTATTTTTAAAAAATATGTTATTTCGTCGTATTTTTGAAGAATATATTAAAAACCAAAAATAGGCAATATGATGAGAGGGTGCATCCCACGGCTGAGTCCAGATTTTAATACTTACATTACAAATTAACCCACTTCTAGCGTTCGCTACATTATGGTAATTGATTTGAAGTATTTCAATAATTAAAAGTTATATATTGAGATGCAATTATTATGATTAGAATTTTGGTATCATCATTATATTATAATCATACCATAAAACATAAGTAAAAGTTTGTAATGATAACTTTTAAAAATGATATATTTCCACCACTTCACGAACAAAGTGATACTGAACATCGATGTGTTTTGTTCTTGAATGAAACGCTGGATTCCTTGCAATATGCAAGGCACTTTGACTATCACAATACAAAAGAATATTCTCTTGTTTGTGCCCGAGCTCCTTCATAAGTTTCTTCATCCATATTGCTTCTTTAGAAGCTTGTGTAGCTGCCATGTACTCAGCTTTTGTTGTGGATAACACTACAACAGTCTGTAGTTTAGAGACCCAGCTCACAGCTCCTCCTGCAATTATGAACACATAACCTGTAGTGGACTTTCTTTTCTCAAGGTCACCAGCAAAATCTGAATCAACATAACCTCTGATAGTAAATTCTAATCCTCCATAACATAATGCAGCATCTGAGGTACCCTTGATATATCTCAAGATCCTCTTAATAGTATTCCAATGCTCTCTACCAGGATTTGCCATGTATCGACTAACTGCTCCCACTGCTTGTGCAATGTCTGGTCTTGTACATATCATGGCAAACATTAAACTTCCCACTGCTGATGCATACGGTACTCGAGACATCTCCATCCTCTCTGCTTCATTGCTAGGAGACATACTTGAGGATAATTTGAAGTTAATAGGAAGTGGGGTGGAAATTGGCTTACAATCTTGCATGTTGAAGCGTCGCAAGATCTTCTTTAAATAATTCTTCTAAGAAAGCCAAATCTTCCTCTTACTTCTGTCTCGGTAAATTTGCATCCCTAGAATCTTGTTTGCTGGTCCCAGGTCCTTCATATCAAACTCCCTAGCCAACTGTGCCTTCAATTCTTGGACTCGATCTTTGTTGGGGCCTATCACCAACATGTCATCCACGTACAACAACAAAATGATGAAATCTTCTTCAAACCTCTTGTAATACGTACAATGGTCTGAACTGAGTCTGTTGTACCCAAGGCTAATTATGAAGGAATCAAATCTCTTATACCAATACCTCGGCGCCTGTTTGAGACCGTATAGAGATTTGTTCAACCTGCAAACCAAGTTCTCCTTGCCTGTTTCAGCAAAACCCTCTGGTTGGAGCATATAAATTTCTTCTTCAAGTTCTCCATGAAGAAATGCAGTTTTCACGTCTAACTGCTCCAAGTGAAGATCAAATATAGCACACATTGCCGAGACTACTCTGATTGTCGTAAGTCGTACCACCGGAGAAAATATCTCATTGAAGTCTATTCCTTCTTTCTGAGCATATCCTTTCACCACCAATCTCGCATGATACCGCTCCACTTGATCATTGCCATCACGTTTTATCTTGTAAATCCATTTGTTGCCAGTGGCCTTTCTTCCTTGTGGTAGCGGAACAAGATCCCAAGTATTATTCTTGTGCAGAGCTTCAATCTCCTCTTGCATTGCTGTCATCCACATAGATACATCTGTGCTTTTGATAGCCTCATGGAAAGTTGATGGCTCTCCATCCTCTATTAGAAGACAGTATGCAATGTTACTTTCAGTAACATATTCTGAGTGCCAAGCCGGTGGTCTTCTTTCACGAGTTGACCGCCGAACTTCAGGAGTTTCAGACTCTATTTGTTCTTGCTCTTCATGCTCTAGTACAGCTTCAAAAGAAGCATGATTCTGAGTATTTTCTACATGGACTGCTGTAGTCTCCTTTAGAATGCTATTATGTTCTTCCATTTGCATTTTACCTTCTGCAAATATGACATCTCTGTTGATCACTACCTTGTGGGCAGTGGGATCCCACAAGCGATAACCCTTCACTCCATCAGCATATCCCAAAAATACACATTTTCTGGATTTTGAATCCAGCTTGCTAACTTCTTGTGTATTGTACATCACGTACACAGGACTTCCAAATATATGCAATCGAGAATAATCAGCTGGTTTTCCAGTCCACATCTCCATCGGTGTCTTCAGCTCAATTGAGGTTGATGGAGATTGATTTATCACATAACAGGCGGTATTGACTGCTTCTGCCCAGAATGACTTTCCTAGACCTGCAGCCTTCAACATTGCTCTTGTTCTTTCTAATAGAGTTCTGTTCATCCGCTCTGCCACTCCATTTTGTTGTGGAGTGTATGCCGTTGTGAACTGCCTTTTGATACCTTCATGTTGACAAAAGTTATCAAATTCATCACTGGTATATTCTCCTCCATTGTTAGTCCTCAAACACTTGATCTTATTTTCAGATTCAAGTTCCACCCGCGCTTTGAAAGTTTTAAAGACTATAAGCACATCTGTCTTTCTTCTAATTGGATACACCCAACATCTCCTAGAGAAGTCATCTATGAATGATACAAAGTATCTTGCTCCTCCCAAGGATACAACCGGTGCTTGCCAAACATCAGAGTGAATCAAGTCTAAGATGCATTTGCTCTTAGTTGTAGATGTGCCAAACTTCAACCTGTGTTGTTTACTTGTAACACAGTGCTCACAAAAAGGTAAAGTAACCTTTGTAAGCCCAGGGAGTAACTTCTGATCAGAGAGAACCTTTAAACCTTTTTCTGACATGTGATCTAGTTTTTGATGCCACATCATCATCTTCTCTTCTGCAGGACTAGCTGATGTGATTGACGCTTCTGCCTCATGATGTGTTTCTCCCATTAATGCAAATACATTTGCAACTGTCTTTCTTGCCTTTAAAACCACCAGCGCTCCTTTGATGATTTTCATGATTCCATTTTCTGTTCGGATCTTACAGCCAAGACTATCAAATTATCCTATGGACAAAAGATTCTTCTTTAAGTCTTTCACATGTCGTACTTCTAAAATAGTACGAATTAAGCCATCATACATCTTCAATTTGATGGTGCCAATGCCAACAATCTCTAAAGCATGATTATCACCCATGAATACTTTGCCTCCAGAGATAGGTTTATATGTATGGAACCAATCTCGATTAGGAGTCATATGCCATGTTGCTCCTGAATCTATTAGCCAGACCTCAGTGAGCTCTTCTGTATCTGTAGAGATTGTCGCTGCTGCACTATATAAAACATCTCCATCTTCTGAGGTGCTCGCAACACACCCTTGAGATTTTGATGACTTTGCAGAATTCTCTATACCCTTTTTAAACCAACAATCCTTTTTGAAGTGCCCCTTTTTGCCACAGTTGTAGCATTTCACAGCCTTCTTACTTCTTGATTTGGACCTCCCCTGCCTTTGACTCCCACTAGAGCCACACTCCGTTGATCTTCCTCTTGACACCAACAATGCCTCTGCTTGGTTTGAACTGTTTCTGTCTCCTTTGTTTTTGCGCCTATTTTCTTCTTCCAAGATAGCGGCTGCAACATCATTGAAGACTAGATAATCTGAGAGGATATTATTTGTCAAGTTGATAATGAGCTGATCATACGAATCAGGAAGACTTTGAAGTAGAAGCTCTGCACGTTCATTTTCCTCTATTTGCTGACCCAATGTAGTGAGTTGTGAAAATAGAGTTCTTATTATGTTGATATGGTCAGTCACCGATGTGGTTTCTGCCATTCGAAGGGTATAAAGTCTCCGTTTTAAGAAAATCTTATTGTGCAAAGACTTGGACTCGTATAGCTTTGTTAGAGTCTCTCATATCTCCTTAGTTGTTTTCTTCTCCGCCACACTTGATAATACTTCATCGGCTAATGCTAAATGTATGTTAGCAATAGCATTGCCATCCATCTCATTCCATTTTGCATTATCAGTGATCTCCGCGGGCCGATCCCCAATTGCTGCCAAGCAATTGTCTTTCCTTAAAATTGCCTTGATTCTCATTTTCCACAATGAGAAATTGCTCCCATTAAACCTCTCAATCTCGTACTTTGTTGTCATTGTATTCACCAAGATCTATTCAGCTATCACCGTTTCACAGATCTGTAACGTATATAGAAATAGTATCGTGTGAATGATACTTCACTAAGTAAGTTCTCAGGAAAGATTGGAGGGGTCACAAACGGTCCCGCTTAAAACTCAATCTCCTTAGACAGAACTTCCTAGACTGTATTTAATCACCGCACTGACTTTCTATATACGCCAATAGCAATGTATGTGAACAGTACCGTATGGATGAATAGTGCCGTATAGGTGAATAGTGTCGTATACGTGAATAGTACCCGTATACACGAATAACTTTTGTGTATTAACAACACCAACCAGGAGGCTCTGATACCACTGTTAGGATGCTGGCATGCAAACCCGACAAGATAAAAGATAAGAGACCGGATAAAATGAGAAATGGAACACACAAGAATTTACGTGGTTCACCCAATTGGGCTACGTCCACAGACAAGTATAGAAGGATTTTACTAAGTAATATGGGAATTACAACCTCTCTCGAATAATAGGAGAACAACTAAGAATCTCTCTATTATTAGGAGAAAACACCTCACTTACTCTATCACAAATACCTCACAATTTTGTGGGATTACTCTCTCTTCACTCTCTTCTTCTTCTCTCTATTTTGGTGTGCATATAGGCTTGAATGCATTGCCTATTTATAGGCAAGAGTGAGGGTATAATGGTCATAAATTTAGGAGGAATATATGCCTAACAACTCATCCTCCACTCATACTCCACCAATTACAACTTATCTCCCACTCAAATCCCATCAATTATGCCACCTAATTAAATGGCTTTACAACCTCACATGGCACTTGTGACATCACAGTTCAAAGCTAAAAATCAATCAAAAGGTGAGCAACATTGCCAGTAAAAAGGTAAAACTAAGCTCTCTTTTTCCTAACCAATGCTGGTATATATCCTGCCATGTCTAGGTCTCTTGGAAGATTTTGGAATCAGCCCACGCAAACTGCATAGCACACCAAGACCCAAAAGGGAAAAATGCATCATCAATAAAATATCAGATGCCTTGCCAGATCCCGACAGCTCTGCTAATATAGCAGCCTGTCAATTTACACAACAAAAGATTAAGATTAAAGAAAAGAAAATCAGTAATCAAATCAACAATATCATTTTGTGAGTTTGTTTACCATGGAGGTGAGAAGGGAGGCGCTGCAGGTGAAGCCAAGTGGTGTTAAACCAAGATTTGGAAGCCAAACGAGCATACAAATTGAGGAGAGCGAGAGGCCATTGAAAGAGAAGCTCTAACCAGACAATACCAACGAAAACAATTATTGGTCAAACATAGTAAATCTTTATCATTTGACACTGGTTGTTGTTTTTAGCCAGTAATTATTCCAATATTCTAAATTGCTAATGACCTAAGAACATGTAGATTACAACGTATTTACCATATATATATAATAAACACATTTCTGCTTAAATTCGAAGTTCGGCTTTAACTACATGGCCTTCAAAGAGAACCCCCGACATGCGTTGCCCATTTTCCAATTTTTCATCACCTTGACCAATCCAATTAATTTGGCAGAGAGCACCATCTCCAAAGTCGTATATCGATGCTATGTATAGAAGCAATAACTCTCTATTTTTACAAAAATGGCAGACATGATGCAAATCATGCACCACCAACACTGGAATGGAAAACATTTTACTCAAACCACTTCAGTCACTTGCAATTTAGCCTTTGAAGAATTCAAAAGGAGTTTAGAAAGCTGCATTAGTACTCAACTTTTATCCTGTCAAACGGGTTAGATTCTAGTCTTCTTGGACTAGTCTTTTTAATTCTAGTTATAATATGATGATGATACCATATCAAATGGGAACCTGTCAGTTGGTTATACACCATTTTGGATAGTAAATATACTCTATTTAGGTTATTGTTATATTATTATATTTACCTCGTGAAGATCTTCTAATAATACCAATAATATTATAATAAAAATTTATATGTATCTTCGAGATTTTTTTTTTCTCTTCTCTTTTCTATTCATATAATTTATTTTTTAAAATTATTTATATAATTTATTTTTTAAGATATTATTTTAAATAGTGATAAGTTATAAAAATTATATTTCTTAATTTCAACATGTTTAAACTAGGTTATTTCATTATTTTTAAAAAATATGTTGTTTCGTCAAATGTTTTAAAAAATATACTAAAAATCAAAACTAGCCAATGAGAGGGTGCATTCCACGCGTTTATGAGAAATGTACAGATGCCAAATACTTTTTTCTTGTCAGATTATTTTTTTTGGCTGAGTCTAGATTTTAATACTTACATTACAAATTAACCCACTTCTAGCGTTCGCTACATTATGGTAATTGATTTGAAGTATTTCAATAATTAAAAGTTATATATTGAGATGCAATTATTATGATTAGAATTTTGGTATCATCATTATATTATAATCATACCATAAAACATAAGTAAAAGTTTGTAATGATAACTTTTAAAAATGATATATTAAAATATATGGACCGAGAATTTATGAAATACTAAACACTAAAATTCACAAATACTCTCTACTACTTTTCATATTTTTTTTTTTGCGCCTAAAAGTATAATATTTTTATTTTTATTTTTATTTTTTATCTTATGTTGTTCTTTTCCACTCATTTTCTCTTATTATTCTTTACTATTTTCAAGTTTACTCAAAATAAAACATTTAATTTACTATATATATCAGGATAAAAATGGAATGACATTAAAAAAAAACAAACCCATCATCAATCAATTATTTTTACATATGAAAACTTATGCAAACACAATTAGTAATAGTATAATTTATCAGACAAAAACAGAAACAAGGAAATGCAGACTGCGAAAAGGCAGAACAACATTCTCTCCCCTCGATACTACAAAGACAATCACCCATCTATCACTGCAGCCACATGAATAGCATCAAATTTAGAATTCAAATCGAGGGGAAAAAGACAAGGAAGAGCATCAAATTTAGAATTCAAATCGAGGGGCAAAAGACAAGGAAGAAAGAAAAGAAAAGAAGCTTTATTTATCTAATATACTCAATCTTTAACCCATCAACTGTCGTGGTGATGCAGCCTTCACTCCTCGGCAACAATGTCACCCATATGTATTCATCTCCTTCTGCCTCCAAATCTTCTAACAGTTCCGAGATCCCCAACTTAAGATCAGTCTTCTTTCTGAAAACTTCAATATCGCTCTCCCTTGCTACCCTGGTCACGCCCTGATCAATGTGAACAAAGGTTCCTGCAAATTCCCTGAACCTCGGATTCATAATCGTCTCATTAACGACATTAACATAAACATCAAACTTAACATATCTTTCCTCTGGGATATCAATTCCATGCACAACCAGGATCTCTTCCTCTTCTTCCTTCTCTTTTTTGGTTCTTCGGACTTTTGGCCTATTGACCCTTGTTCTTAAGGTAGCGTCTAGAAATCGGCCATGGGGACTGAAGTTAGAGGATAGAATGTCGTTCCGTTGAAGTTGCTGCTGCTTCGCATTTTGCCTCATCCTTAGTATGTTACGGGCGACTTCTAGTGGAACAGAAGGCTTAGGACGGTTATTAAGCCATGTGAAATCGACCTTCTCATACGCATATTGCAGCTTTGTGATACTCAGCACATCACGAATTTTGATTCTATTGAGCTGCAATTTCTCGTCATAAAAGAAAAAGGAAGAGTCTAGCCAATCAGGATCAGTGATAACCTTGTTCCCATGGAGCGTCCTCCAAACGTCCCAAAGACGATCGATATTGGCATGGTGTGGATAGAAAATAGGGTCTCTTGCAGCAGAGTAAAAGACACCCATATCCTCCCTGCTTCCCGGATTCAAATTGCTCCCTACCCACTTGTGCACAGTGTTGTGAGGGGCTAGTTCTATGGTGCCAGGCCCATTGCAAGACCCTCCCTCCCCTGCCTTATAAGGGCAGCCCATGAAGAGTTCCATCTTCTTTGCACCTGCTACCATTTGGTTATACATCAGCACCAAGTTGGTGTGAACTTGGTCTTCAGGTCCTAACCCACTCTCGAAGCATCTGTAGTCTTCACTGCTAGGCGTAGTACAACTGTAGTCTAAATCAACCACACTTGGTGGAAAGTGAGAAAAGTCACGTGCTTCATGGAAAAATGGAGCCTTCATGTACATTTCAGGAATTACCATTCCTTCAGGAATGTCCCAAGGCCAGAAAGGCAAAGCAAATGTGTCATCGCCTATGAGACTTCCAAGGATACGTTCGTGGAAATAGATCAACATACGGTGCCAGGGAAAGAACAGCCATGATCTGTGGATGTTAAGTGGAGAATTGGAGCCCTGCTGGTTATATGCTCCTGTGCAGAACAGACAGTGCAAATTGGCTTGACGAGTATAACTCCGGGGATCAGTGTCTGGAAGAGACTTCATTATGGTTATAGCCTTCTTGTACTTGGAAATATAGTTGTCGTCGAGGAGATGGGTTGGCCGTCGTACACGCAAAGGCAATGAAGGATCAGGAAATTGGAAATCAATAATAGCAACATTTGATTGATTCATTGGTGGGCAGCAGTAAACAGGAAGATCAGAGCGACCCATAGATTCATGGCACGATGTTAAATTTGGCAAAATAACTAGAGGTTTTTCCTGTTGTTCCTTCCCCGGAGACGAGGCTACTTTTAGCATGGCTGGGATTATGAAATTGAATTCCCTGCAGGTATTAGCAACTTATTAGAGATTTTGCATTCAGAAAGCATGTAGTCGAACAACCAACAATAAAACGAAAATAAAGGAAGAGTGACATTGCATTAGCTAAATGAGAGAAAGTGGCTTGATGTGACGAGCACAATTAAACAAGAAGAAGAAAAACCTACCCCAAGAGCGCATGCTGGACTTCCGGTGCTTCAAGGATATAAAGAATCCGAGTAAAAGCTGCCACAGTAGTGATTATGCCGAGCACCAGGCCCAATTTCTTTGCTTCCATGCTCGGAAAATCCTACGCTCCTCCCAGTATGCTCTAACCTTTCAAACAAAAAAATAATAATTGATGAGGGGGTATTAACGTTACCCGGACCATGCCTCTTTAATGCAATACACATGCAATTCTGCCTTGACTGAGATAGAAGTAGATAAGTCAGAGGCTATATAAAAAATCAAGAAGAAAAGATAACAAGGTTTAGCAATTTAAGTCCTCAAATTTATGCACAAAGAGAAACAAATTAAACGCATGCAGGGTTAACTTTTGGACTGTAGTCTAAGATTACTATCAATTTTTTTTGCCTTTTTTGGATAAAGAACACAATTAAGTTGCCGGGACCTTAGTTTATGTACAACTTGTCTGCATCAGTACAGGCATCCAATTTATCATTAATTATAATGACCCGCCTGCGCATTTATGGGATCCACCAAGAGCTCCTTTCCCTCACGAATCTATCCGAAACAATTTTGTGTGGTAGTGTCCTCGTAAGTGCTGTATAAATGTTGAGTGCGTATTCTATCACGACCGCTAATTTTGTCGGCATAACAAGTGTCGGATTCCGAGCCACGCGGCGATCAACTGTACTGTTAATCGAAGCAAGACCAGGACGGCTGAGAAAATAATGGTTACAAGTGTTTTCAAACTCGATCCGGCTCAAGCCTTAAGTTAATTTTAATTTATTTATAAATAAAATAATATTATTTTGATAAAATAATTATTTTATAAGTTGCGATTGATTTTATAACTAGATCTTATTCGGTCAATTGGGTCATTAAGTCAATTGATTGGGTCAGTCAGGTTTTAAACTGTCCTAATTTTTTTTTAAACTCGATCTAGTTCTAATCTCAGGCTAACCGGGTTAAGAAGTGATCCCCTTAGCTAAATTTCAAAACTATGGTAAAAACCAGGAACAAATCATTATGTAATTTTCTTCTTTGAAACATCATAGATATAGAAAAACATGTTATTCATTAATGGCAACAAAATAATGTAATCATACAATGGAATGAACTTAACTAAGCATGGATAATTAATTAAAATTTATAAATACATATAAAAATAAATATGATGTATAAACATATTTTTTTAAACTAATTTGAAAAACAATTCTTTGTTTAAAAAGTTAGAGACATGATGATAATTCAATAATAGGTGGGTAGGACTTGCATTCATACCAAATAACCCAAGGTTTGACAGAATGTTAAACCCAAATGATATAGGCTTAACTCAGTTCCAAGCCCAACATCCTGGGGTGTGAATATTAATGAAGCCCAAGTTGGCAATGGTCTGACGAGTTGTCAAACACAACTTTTTTTTGTTCAACCATGTGCTGAGCAAGATGAGATGTATGTTTGGTGAATTACTATACCTAATATCCTTGAGTTCAGTTATATGCTGAGCACATGAGGATATGGGTCTAGTAAGCTTTCAGGTCCAACATCTTTGGAGGAAAGAAAAATTGAAAGTGGCTAGTTAAAGAGCACATAACATACCTCGAGATATATAACTTCGCTGAATGTCTTCCTTGCAAAAATCTTTACAGCTATTATAGGGAAAGATTTTGTTCAATATTCACCCTTATAAAAACACCTTCACTTGCATGCTCCTCTAAAAAGTTTTGATTGTTCTATAAGGACAAATGGTGTGATAATCAATACTCCTTCATATTGAAAAAAAAAAAAGATTGAGTGGTTGATTGCCAAGGATTATCTTAAACAATTTGTAAAGGGGTATGTCTATATTGAACAAGATACAAAAAAGCCTAGCCAACCTATTTAAGCCCTTCCTGAGGTCACTATGATTTTAGAGGACACCTCAACAGGGAACTGTACTTCTAATGAAAATAGAAAGTATGGAAAACAAGTTCTAACGATGGCTCACCAACAAAATTCATAGCATGAGCCTATCACTTTTACTCCAAAAGATGAATAGGAGTAACTTACCCTAATAATGATGCATTGCTAATTTAAATAGTTCTAGCTAATTATCGAGTCCATATGGTATTGGTGGATGATGAAAGCTCAATTAACATCATTTTCAAGGATATGATGTCGTAAATAGGGATAGATTCCTCTAGCTTGATTCTTGTGAAGACCTTTTTTTATTGTGATTAAATAGTCAAGAGTGCTAGTGAAAGGTGCCTTTGAGATCTCAATCACAAATGGCACTAACCCAGAGTGTCTTACTCTTCAACAGACCTTTAAGATGATAGATATAGCTTTAGCCTACAACATCATAATAGAAAGACTTCTTTTAAAAATTATCAAGGCAACAATTAACACTTAGATATTTGGTCTTGAAATTTTCCACTTCGAAAAGGGTGGATATTATGAGATGGAATCATGGGGTCTCTAAGCATTGTGCCTCTACATGTTTGAAAGGCAAAAAGTCTTTGGTTTTGAACCAGTAAGGGACTTTGAAGCATAGTTTTTAAACCCGGCCCGGTGGCTGACCCGGTCCAAGGCCCGGGTTCCGGGTTTTGACCGGGTCACCGGGTTTTGACCGGGTCGAACAGGTCGGCCGGGTCAATTTCTATTTTAAAAAAAATTCAAAACGACGTCGTTTTAATAAAAAAATAAATAAAAGTCAACGGGTTACCACCGGGTTTTTCCGGGTCGGCCGGGTCACGCCGGGTCATGGCTTACCTGATTTTTTCATCAACTCGGCCCGGTTCCAGCCCCGGGTCGGCCGGGTCCCGAGTCAACCCGCCGGGCCGGGTTTTAAAACTATGCTTTGAAGGAAAGGTTAGAGATTAAAACCAAGGCCACAAAGTAGTTAAGAGAAGTAACTTTAAGGGAAGAGAAGGGAGTTACGAAGATACGTTTCATATTGGAGCCAAATCAATCGTAATAATTGATAGATTTTCTCCTTGCTCGTAACTTTAATTTTTTTGACAATTTAGTTATGTCATGTGTAACATATGTAAACCATTTAGAAGTATAATTTTATATAAGAAAATATAGTACAATTAAAATTGCACACCCATCATCATCGATAAAAATTAAAGAAATAGTGGATGAGATTTATGAAATTCTAATAAAGCCTTTACTAACTGAAGAGCCTAAAAGAAAGAGGAAAATCTCTCTTAATGAGTGAAACGACAGTAAGAAACAATTCTAAAAAAGTGACAATCTAGGCAACTATCCAGAGATTATTAACACACTAGATATAAGAATAGATATTAGAGGAATAAAAAACAAAAGGATAGATATATAAACAAATGGCTATAATACAATAATTAGGGCTTTTGAAGGTACACAAACAATTAGAAAAGGACAATGTAAGACAGAAGTCACAAAAAAGTCCAAGTGTTTAGGAAAATAAAAGGAAATATAAAGAGTCTAACCAGCTAGAAGAAGTAAACATTGGAGAAGAATTTGAGAAAAACATAACTTACATCAATGCTTGGTTAAGACTAGAGGAAAAGTAATAGAGAGTGTTTTGCTTGGGACTATAAAAATATGTTAGGATTGAATAGAGAGTTTTAAAACTTAAGATCCTAACATATAAAGGCATCAGACCAGTAATCCAAAGTCAAATAAGGATTTCTCCAGAGTTGGTGCCCAACATCAAGGAAGAAATACAGAAATTTCTCAAAGGTAAGGCCAAGCATGTAAAATGGTTTTTTATTATAGTCCTAGTGTTGAACAAAAAAGAAAAACTACAGTTTATATAGATTTTAGAGAGCTAAATAAAGCTACACCAAAAGATGAGTATCACGTACTTATAATGGATGTCATAGCTAAATATAAAATATTTTCCATAATGGATGGATATTTTGAATATAACTAGATTCTCGTTATAAAAGAGGATATCCATAAAATTGCATTCAGATGTCCAGATTTGATTAAAGCATATTAATGGGTAATGATGCATGATGGGTTAAAAAACAAAAGAGCTATATATCAGAGGTTTGATTGGAGCATATGAATGGGCAATGATGCATATTGGGTTGAAAAACATAAGAGCTACATATCATAGGGCTATGGATATTTTTCATGATTTGATTGGTAAAAAATTAGAAGTCTGCATTGATGATGTGGTGATTAAGTCAAATGAATTTAGAGAATATATGCATAACTTACAAGAAATTTTTGATAGAATAAAGAAATCTAATTTAAAAATGAATCCATTAAAATATGCTTTTGGAGTTTCAGTAGGGAATTTTTTAGGATTTTTTATTTATAATAAAAGATAGAAGTTAAGAGAAATAAAGCACAAAAAAATTATAAAAGCAAAACCTCATATAAATAGGAAAGAATTCTTGAACTTTTATGATTTATTAAGTTATTTAAAAAGATTTTTTGTTAACCTTGCAGGAACAATCAAAGTATTCACACTTCTACTTAAGCTCAAGTTAGAAAGAAAGTTTGAATTGGGAGAAGAATATTAAGATGCATTTAACAAGATTAAAGAATATATTATTAATCCATCAGTGTTACTTCCTCTAAAATATAAGAAATTACTGAAGTTATACATTACGACAACAAAAAATTCAATTGGAAGTTTTTTAGCTCAAGATAATGAAAGGGATCAAGAGCAAACTATATTTTACTTGAGTGGGGTCTTGATAAATATAGAACATAGATATTTTTCAATTAAAAAATTATATTTATCCTTGTATTATTTTATTACTAAGCTCAAATATTATATGATATCACATTCTATCTGTATTTTAGCACAAACTAATGTTATTAAGTATATGCTAAGCATGTCATTCTTGAATGGAATGATCAATAAGTGGAGTCTAGTTTTGGTTAAGCATGATTTAATTTATGTACCCTAAAAATTTGTTAAATGACAAGCTTTAGTTAACTTTCTTGTAGACCACCCTTCAATGAATACTGAAATATTCAAATAAAAAAGTCAAGTTGTAGGAATAGTCTTATGACAATTATATTTTGATGATTCCAGTACATCTTACAACTGTAGAATAGAGGTTGTCATCATATCTCCTAAAGGAATTGCAACTAAGATGTGTTCCCAATTGCAAGTAAAATGCACTAATAATATAGCTAAGTATGAAGCCTTAATAGTTGGTCTTACATTCATGGAAATTACAAAGTAAAAATCATAAGGTATTTTTAACTAGTAATAAATCAAATCACAAAAAAACTTTAAATATTAGAATAATTCTTCATAACATGTTTGTGTAAAGCAGAAGAACTACCATATCAATTTGATAATGTAATTGTTAAACAAATTTCAAGGGAGCAAAATGATAAGGCAAATGAATTGAAACAATTAATATCAAGATATAAATGTTCTCTATTATTATTTAAGACCATGGCTTATATGTTATAAAACCTACTTCCTTTGATTTTAGAAAAAGGAAAAATATATGAAATAAACATGTTGAATATGATGTTGAAAGAAGATTTGGTAATTCTAATAAGAAAATGCCTAGAAAACCCACATCAATACTCTAGGGATAAAACTTTGAAATTAAATTCATTGAATTATACACTACTTAATAGGAAAATGTATAAAAAAAAAAGTTTAGAGTACTACTAAAAAATGTTGGAGTTGAGGAAGCTATTACCATTATAGCAACATACACTATGTTGGAGTTGAGGAAGCTATTACTATACACTCTTGAATATGTAGATCTCATTTTTCTCAAACTAAAATGGTACATGTAATATAGAAAATAAGATATTATAGGTCTAAGATGAAACACGAATGCAATACCTACGTGAAAAGAGTATAAACCATGTCAAAAGCAGGGATATTTACTTAAGATACTAGCTACTAAGTTGCACTCTATAATAAAAATTTGGTCATTTAAAGGTTGGACGATGAATTTAAATTTAGAAATTTATATCCATTCTAGCAAAAACCATGCATATGTGTGAGTGGTCATGGATTATTTTACAAAATAGATGGAAGCTATATCTATAAAGAAAATAAATCAAGTTGAGATTAAAATTAGATATTTTCACAAATGTTGATTATAGTGAATTGACCAAAAACAAAGTACTAAAAAAACACAAATTTCAAATGGTTTTTCAACTCTCAAAAAAAAATAATTAGGTAAATCATCGATCGTGTGCATCCACTTATACATGCTTTAAGACCCTAAGATGAAAAAATTACACATTATTTAAATATAATTAGGTTTGTTCAACTAATCAAATTTTACTTGGTTAATTATTTATCCAATTCAAATATAAATATAATCCCAATGAATTCTCAAATTAATAAATTTTTTTAATTAACTCATGATAAAGAACTGAATTTGACAACTTAGCTATGGAAAACAGTGTACTAAAAAGAATGGTTTAACTGCCAAGATAGTAAGCATTCTTCCAGCTAATTCCAGAGGATCATTAACCATTTAATCTAAAATTAGATTTAGATTATCATGATTAGAAAGAAGCTTGAAGCTTTGTAATTATTATTTTTAAAAAAGAAGGATACTTGATATTTCAAAACCTAAATTATTTGTTGCACTACTCCAAATGATGTGCCATAAAATGGGTAGATACATAATAGCAAATGAATCAATACCGATTAACAGGCCAAATGCTCATTAATCCCCAAATTTACTACGGCTGCAAGCCTTCCAAAATTTCCCACAAGAACCCACGAATGACAAAACAACCCACTTGATCATAGACAGATTCTCCAACCAAATACAGAAACATCGTCATGCACACATCACAATTTGCTCACTGTCTAAGTGTATTTCTGTAATTTCACACATTCATTCTCTCACTATGATTTGTGATCCAGTGACTCTCAACCCCCTCCGCAACTTTAAAATTTTCCCCTTTATCAAATCTCTTTTGACACTTGAAGACAGCAATTTCTGCTTATAATTCTCCAGACAGAGAATTTAAGTAATGGCAACGAAAAGCAAGATTTTGTTCATTGGAGGGACAGGATACATAGGAAAATTCATCGTGGAAGCTAGTGCTAAGGCAGGCCATCCTACTTCTGTTCTTGTCAGGGACTCCACTCTCTCTAACCCTGCTAAATCCAATGTCATTGACAACTTCAAGAATCTTGGGGTCAATTTCCTCATTGTAAGTGTATCTTTTTTTCCTTCGCTTTTCTTCTTGGGGTTACAAGGGTTTCCTTAATTCTTTAACGTGGGCATGTGCCACCAGCTAGCTATCCCATTTTTTCGCTACTCGTTGGACCGGTGATTCATATAATAAAAATTTATGTTCCCTAGGGATGATTTTTTGAAAAATCCATGTCATAAATGAGAAATTCTTATATATTATGGGAGCAGATTAACTAATAATTTTGTCTCGATTTATTAGTTGTTACTGCAACAAGTTATAATAATAGGGTTCGTCTCCAATTAAACTGTTTTTTTTTTCCTGGAAAAAGAAAGTGTGAAACTGGGAAATTTTAACATTTATTTATACTTGCTTTTGTGTTTTCGGTTTTGAAGGGAGATTTGTTTGATCATGAGAGTTTGGTGAAGGCTATAAAGCAAGTGGATGTGGTGATCTCTACAGTGGGTCATGCTCAGTTAGTTGAGCAAGACAGGATCATTGCTGCTATTAAAGAAGCTGGAAATGTTAAGGTATTTGTAACGTAGTTAACTTTGTCTGAGTGATCATGAGTTGATGCTTAATTGACATGTGTTTTTCCTGTCTGGATTGGGGTTTGAAAATTCCCAAGTTTATGAATTATGTGCTTGTAATGAAAATTGTTGTTTTTCTGCAGAGATTTTTCCCATCAGAGTTTGGAAATGATGTGGATAGAGTGCATGCTGTTGAGCCAGCAAAATCAGCATTTGCTACGAAGGGAGAAGAGCTATTGAGGCTCAAGAAATTCCGTTCACCTATGTATCTTCCAACTTTTTTTCTGGCTATTTCCTTCCTTCTTTGAACCAGCCTGGAGCTACTGCTCCTCCAAGAGATAAAGTTGTCATCGTAGGTGATGGAAATCCTAAAGGTAGTGTGTCACAAATTGTGTTGAATTTTCCTGTGATGGAATTAAATTCTTGATGTCTCTTGTTTATTTCAGCAGACCCTCCATAGATTTTGGATGATGGTCTGCTAAAATTGCAAAGGCCATGCAACTGTTTTAATCAAAGTAGGCACTAGCCTACCAAGTGCTCTTTTTGGTAATGGACTCCAATATCTAAGCATGTGAAAAGCTTGATGATGAATGCATCGAATGAATTTACAGTTCACGTTTTGATCTGCAGCTGTTTTCAACAAAGAAGATGACATTGCCACCTATACTATCAAAGCAGTAGATGATCCCAGAACCGTGAACAAAATTCTCTACATTAGACCCCCAGCCAACACTATCTCATTCAATGACCTTGTCTCCTTATGGGAGAAGAAGATTGGGAAAACCCTTGAAAGGATCTATGTTCCAGAGGAACAACTTCTTAAAAATATCCGAGGTAAGGATATCATTTCACTAGCTTGTAAGTTAGCAGATATGACATAGGCAGGAAAATCTCTTCGATTTACAAGCATCTATTTACACTTCTGTCAACCTAGGTACATCTGATAGATAACATTACTTCATCACTAGCATGACATTTTCTTAATAAATCTGCCCATGAGGTGGATATAATCACGATGAAATAGTTCAATCATTTTTAACGAGTTTGAGTAACTGTTAGCAAATTTTGGCGTTGCTTGTCTTCTCTTTATTCATTATTTTTTCTTCTTTTTTTGTTATTTAATTTTGCAGAAGCTTCAGTTCCATTAAATGTAATTTTATCAATCCATCACTCAGTGTTCGTGAAGGGAGATCATACCAACTTCGAGATTGAACCATCATTCGGTGTAGAGGCTTCAGAGCTTTATTCTGATGTCAAATACACTACTGTGGATGAATACCTGAATCAATTTGTCTGAGTGTTCTACGTCAAGCGGCATTACCTTAATAAATAATCATGTAGATGGTCGTAATAGTTGCACTTATATACGTTATTAAATTACCACCAAGAGTGGACATCTTGTGGACCAGCTGGGGATTTACTTTCTGTATAATTATTTCACTATCTAAAGTAATATCTTTTTGCCTATAAGGTTTTGCTTTTTTATATATGTTTTTTTAATAATCTTTAATGTCATATTTCAATTAATATCCCTTCTAGCTCATTTTTTATTTTTTGTATTTAACCTTTTTATTATGTTGTATGTATTTAATTTTTGAAGAAATTATTCTAATTCGTCTATAATTTTGTATGCATTTTATTTTTAAATATAAACTTTGGATGGAATTTTGAAATTGATGAAAATTTAATTGGGAAAACAAATGTAATTTATAATAAAATAAATAAATAAATAAAAATGAGTAACAATATTTTTATAAACTCCCGGCTATTATGGGATTGATAATAATCTCGGGAGTTTGGAGTAAAATGCTATGTATGGGTCAAAAAAATAAAAAACAAAAATACCTGAAAAACAGAGAAACACATAAACACGAATAAAAATATAATGGAAGTGATTTATACAGAATTCTAATTACCAGGATGTAACTAAATAAAATGGAAAATAAACTAAATAAGAATTTATTATAAATAGATGTCAGGATCTGAAAATTTTATCTAGAAAACATAAAAAGGTAGTATTATGGGACATAGTGAAAATTTAACAAATTTTATATATATAATGGCTGGTCTTGAAGAGAAAAAGGATGAGATGAAAGAAAAATTTGTTATCCTGCTTAGAAAAGTGACAGAAACCCTTATGAAAACATAAAAATTAAGAGAAAATCTTGTCAAAACGTGGAATCAAACACTAAATTTGAAAGAAAAAACAAGTGAGGGAGAGTAGAGAGAGAGAGACAGAGAGAGATTGGGTGGCAAAGTGGGAAGGAGAAGAAGAATTGAAAATTTTGATTTTTGGCAAAGTGTCGGAGCCCTAAATCCTTGCATGGTAAAATGTTCTAACACATTTACATAAGTTGGTGTAGATTAATGCTTTAAATTGATTGAACTCTTACAATTGGGATATAGAGTTCTAGGATAAAATTTGGAGGAAATTGAAATTGATTGTAAATTGGTACAATGAGTGATTAAAAGATTAAATAAAGTGAATTTGTTAACATTCAACCGAGAATTTTAGCATGCAGAGATGTTAATGGCTAGCCAAATAGGGAAAAAATGTGGATGTGTTGTCATGTAGTTGGAAGTTATAAATTGGTATGTATTTAATGTGTGTAGTTATAACGATGATGATTTAAAATGAAATTAGAACTTAAATGCTGGTGGTGAAGAAAATTTGATTATGTTGCGTTAGAAACTTTACTAACCTTGATAATCTATCTTTGAGAAAGAATTGTGTTGGTTGCGTTAGAAACTTTACTAACCTTGATATATCTTTGAGAAAGAATTGTGTTTATAGTAGACTTACTAAGTGAGATATATGGTATATTTTAGAGTTCAAGATGAAAACAATGAAATGATGAAGAGAATAAATAAAAATTAGTTATTTATAGTGAGAGTTTAGTTATGAAAAGAAAGTTGTTTGGAGTGCACTAGCATATTAAACAATGTAGAAAATGTTTTTGGTAGGAAAAAATGAGGAAATAAAATAAAAGAGTAAAATTTTTAGAATGATTTGGTGATTAATTGAAAAATTATATGTTGAATCAAAATAAAGAATTTTTATTATGTGCATCTTGAATGTAGGCACATTGAAATTATTGATAGGTTAATAATGTGATGAAATCTTATTAATTCAAGAGAAATTACTAAAACAGGATCTTTATCAAGAGAAGTTATATTATCTTAATAGTAGTAAGGTGTTGAACACTTTAGAGTTATACATTTACTCTTTAAAGAATTTTTAAGTTAAAATACATTTTAAATATTATCTTTATAATTTGATTAGGTCAATATATTCTTAAATGTTGAAACTAGTTCCTAGTTAATGAAATTAGTGCTTTGTTGAATAAACAGATAATAAATCTAGTTCTTTGTTAATGAAACCAGTGTCATGTCATTGATATATATTGAAATTAACTCTTAGTTAATGGAATGAAACTATTGTCATGTTAAATAGACAATTGCTCAAACTAGTTCAGAATAATGAAACTAGTGTTTTGTTGAATGAGTAGATGTTAAAATTATCTCCTAGTTAATGAAATCATTGCATTATCTAATGTGTAGTTGTTGAAACTAGTTCTTGAATGATGAATTGATGTCTTGTTAAATGGATAGATATTAAAATTAGATCTTGATTAATTAAAAAAAAATTCTAGTTGACTAGACAGCTACTAAAATTAGCTTTGGATAATAAAATTAATACCTCATTTATGGCTAGTCTTACAAGTCAATTTCTTAATTAAAGAAATTAAGGTTAAATGGACAAAGAATTAAATTCTTGGGTTATTATGTTTGTTTATTGAATATTTAAAATTTTGAAAATTTGAGTAACGTTAAAAAAAAATTATTTAGAATGTGAATAATTTTACTTAAATATTATTAAAATATCTATAAATGATTTAATGATGAACTGATACATGTTAATCTGTATTTACATTTCAGGATCTGTTTTGAAATGTGCAAATTAGAGAGCTTAAGATTATTACTTTTTGTGTTATGACTATGTAGAAAAGAAAGACTACATTTTGTATGTAATTTATACATTTTTTTGTTATATATGTAGGAAAGAAAATCTTCATATTTTGTATGTCATATACTTAATTATACTTAATTGACCAAACCTTAGAATTTCCTTTTCAAGTATTAGATTAATATATTAGGTGATGTTAAGTAATTTAAATTCCAACTTTCTTAGTTTATTTGTTAGTATATTGTGTGTGTGTTTTAGATTTGATAAATTTTAATTAATTGAATTGATAATATGTCATCTTTGAATAGTTTCAATAAATCTTGTCATGAATATAATTTGTGTTGAGAATCTTGATTAAAGACATACAGGTTTTGTTGATGCAAGAAACTCTAACAAATTCTTTGTAGAATTTTCAATGGGGATTTAAATGGAAAAAAGCATTTCCAGCTTTTCCTATAATTATTTAGTGATTATTTGAATTTTGTATTACAAAATATTGAGAATATTACATTAAAAATAAAATTTATTTATTTATTTTTTAGTATTTCGAATAAGTATAACTTGCGATACATGTTTTCCCTTTGATTTGATATCTTTGTGGGAGAAGATTGGTAAAACCCTGGAAAGGACCTATGTGCCGGAGCAGCAACTTTTGCAGACATTCAAGGTATGAATATAACTGTGATCATCACCCTGTACAGCCAAAAGACCAACTTAAGTGCATTATAGCAGGCAGTGATGCGTTAATGTCTATGCTGCGTTAAACACTAAATGCGCAACCCGCACAAACAATATAAGAGAACAGAGAACATCAATGCACAGATGTAGGACACATTTTACTGAGGAACAGTGGCCCCTTCAGAGTCATTAAATGGAGACACGAGGGTGAATTAATGTCCTGTTTCCACTCACAAGTAGAGCACGCTACAAGAGCTTTATACCTCCAAAAGTTGTTCAGCATACGCTTGCTCTGCACAGCACATTTCCACTGCTTTGTACTTCCTTCCCTTTAGGTCACAAACCTTTCATAAGCCTGATCAGGGATATCTTCCATTTGTTCATCAAATCTAACAAAAACAATACAATGGATTACAGAATGATTTCAGAGGCTGCATTCCTCAAAATTACATCAGTTGTAGTGCAAATATATTCTGCGTTCCTCATCAGAATCTACATCGCTGGATGAATTATCCTGGCTTTCTTCATGGGTTTCTTCATTGTCACTATCCCTTAAGCCACCATTCTCATCATCATAGTTAGCAGTATCACCAGCTACTGAATCTTCTTTCCCTGAAGTGAAGACGGTGTTTGAGATTGTGGCGTAGTTAAGAAGGCAGTTTCCAGCTAAAATTTAGGTTAGCAATCCCAAATGAGTATTCGGCATTTCAAAATGATAAGTTTTGCTTAAGGATAAAAAAAAAAGAGAGTTTTTCAATTGTCTGAAGAAACAGTTATTGGGATTGTCCATTTCCAGTTCACTGAATCACTTTCTATCACCAAATGCCACTTCAGTTATCGCAGACTCGGATTTAAATAATCCAGCACATAAACAAACTCTGCAACCAAGATAAAAGGAACCAACTTTTTACATTAGATCTACCCTATAGATTATATGCACATTGATGAAGAACCCTTCCTAGCCCAGAAGAAAAATTTGGGGGTGGTGATAAGAAGAATCGTCGATGATGGCTTAAAGCAATATTTTGATGCAAAATCAAACATTTGATTTCACTTACAACACTAACAAAGGCACACAAGCTATAAAGAAAGATAAAAACAAAACATGAAAATGAACCTTGATGGAATAAAGAAAGAACAATTCATGATCAGTGGTAACCATCCTCCATAGCATCGATTTGCATATTCCACCAATTGCTTTCCATGCTTTATCCTGATATTTTCAATGATAGAAGACGTAACACATGAGCATTAGTAATAGTATCAATAACTGAGAGAGGATGCACAATTCAAAAATCAACCTTAGCATGTCTTCTTGCAAGAAGTTTCTTTTCTTGTTTCCTTACGTAGCATTCATCAGCTCCTCCATTTCATCGAGTAAGATATCATCTTCATCCTCGTCTTTTTTATCTTCACCATCCTTTTCAATAGAACGACTGGCCTTCTGAGATGAAGACGGGACCTTTCTTGTTTGCATCCGCCACCTAAATGACAGAAAAGATATAAAAACATTTCAATAAATGTATAGTAATTATATTTTTAAGGCAAAACAAGGAAACTAGAATACCAGGATATGCAAAAATGTTGTTTATTAGACGTCAATTACATGTCTTTTGAATATACCTGCATACGCCTGTTTCCTTTATGATAAATGGTATCAGAACACTAATAAGATTAGTTTCAGACCCAACCCTAACATATATAGGTAAAACATTTTATCCCATCCTAGAGACAACTTATAATAATGAATAACACTTGCTGCGCTCTGGAAATTTTTTCAAGTAAAAGAATAGAGAGTGCAGAAAATACATCTTTTTCATTTCCACATGCTTAAACTTCACTAATCACTTCAAATCATCATAAAGAGTTGAAACATAAAAAAAGGAGAGGGAGAGGAGGGAGACAGCACATAAATCTTACTTCAATATATGGTTGAAGTCTGGTTTTCCCAAAATACGCAGATCATCACAAAGATGTTTAACCTAGCCAGATGATAGTTCATTTAGTAGTTAAAACACATATGAAAATCCAAGGTATGAATTCATGGCCAAAAAACAAAGGAATACCTCTTCTGTGGTCAAATCATGATCACGCAAGGGTAAAGAAACCTTGTCATCAAAGGCTATGGAAGTAACTGAACCAAGGATCTCAAGAGGGCCATCTGACCAAATGAAATCAGCTGCTGAAGATAATTTTCTCACAATGGATGGATTCAGCCATAACATTACATGGAGCTATTTTCCAACAACTATTAAAGGACATTTAGGTGCATTCAATATTTCATCTCCATTTGCTCCAGCAAGAACATTTCATCTTCATTAAAATTCCTAAACTTAGGTGTATAATCAAAACGAAGAACTTATGCCATATCCTAAGTTGGGTTGTTTAATCTAAATGAACTTATGCCTTATCCTAAGTTGGGTAAATGCAGCAATTTCTTCAGTTACTAAAACTGGCATATTATTGTTCATCTGGCACCATGAAGAAATTCACGAACTTATGAGAAACCTTACCCATCACGATGCCGCTTCTACTTTGTTCCTCTGAGAACATCCACCACCTACACGATGGGCTTGTATGAACAGAATGCCAATCAAGGTACAACAGACAAATGAGATTGTTGAAAAGAGGTGGAACAAAAAAAAAAACACCATTCTTCTGGTATATCAAACAATTAACTTGTTTTGGGGTTCGATAGATCCTTTAAACAAATGCTTTGCATCAAGAAGATGAGGATCAATCTTAGCAGGAGCATAGTACCTTAAACCCAAAACGAATATTTCAGCAGATGCTGAACGACTTGCTGCTGGTTTATCCATCTCGACCTTCTCAAAAACTGGAGAGAGAAGAACAGATACAACGATTATTTAAACCATGTCACAGAGACGTAACAAGGATTTTCTGAAGAGATTTGAAACTCGCCTGATTAAGACGCAGATGACAGAACTACAGTCTTGGGACCTGGAAACCTAAAGCAACACAACAAACAAGCACTTAGCATGCACACACGGTAAACTGATGGGAAAAAATGAATAGAAAGTAAACTCCATACATTTTATGTTATCATGCATGGTTACTCATTATAACAAGACTATCCACGAAACATCGCAAACAGCAGAAAATCCCTCCTTTTTCTCCTCCAATTTTCTCAACAACGAAATGAATAACTACACAAAAAACTGAAGAAAAAAATAATTTAGTTAATCATCCATATGTCATTTTAGCTAATTATTCATCTTCAACAGAAGTAATCAAGCGAACCTCACAAATAGCTAAAGTTCTCTACTTCCTCTCCAGTTAAACTAACAACGAAACACAACATCAAAAACTAGAAACAGATTTTAGCCTCTAATTTTCTCGGCAACCAGGTATATATAATTGCTAACTAAACACGTAGCTCGCGGCGTATAAAAGGTGAAGTTTTTCTTTAAGAGCAAGCAACCTAAGAGTATCTAAAACTTTTAATTTTTTTTAGACAAACATTGGTAAAATAGTTTGTACCACCAGATTTTATATATATATATATATATAAACTCATTGAAGTATATATGCAGCTAATTAAACAACTCAATAATTATTATGTAAATTATGAAAAACAATTATCAACAATAAACAACAATAAAATTGAAAAAATCAAGTTAAAAATAAAAGATTAAAATATCTCACATCGCAACACACAACACAGATAATTTATATTGTCATGTTTATTAAATTTTTTTATTAAAATAAATTTATAATAGAAAAATATATAAAATTTGTAATAGAAATCAACACATATATAAAATTTGTTAAATAATAATTATATATAAAAAAAACAATGTAAAGTTGCACATAATACATAAAATTTATTGAACAATAATTTAAAAAAAAAAAAACAATGCAAAGCTGCACATATGAAAAATCTTATTAAAAATCAATATTTAAAAAAACAATTTATATAAAATTTAAAAAAAAAAACCATATGAATCATAGTCACCTCTCTAAAAATTAAACACGCTCAATATCATTTAAAAATAATCACAATCTAATTAAAACATAAACCAAAAATTTATTTGAAAAAAATATACACAAATAATACATTATTTTAAGAAAAACAAAAAAATATAAAACAAAAACAAGTTAGGAATTTGTAGGCCAAGTAATTCACACTCAGCGCCTAGCCTAATAAAACAACAATTCGTGCTTAGGCCTACAATGCTAAGCCCAAACACGGCCTTTTTAAAAAAGAAGTTTAAGCCCTAAATATTTCAAAAAAAAATAGCCCAACTTAAAATTGGGCTACTATGGTGGCTAAAAAAGGGATTTGATATTTTTTTCACCCAAAAATTTTATTTTCAATTCATTTTCTACTTATAATATAGAAAACATCCTACAAACCTTATCAAACTAATCTGTATCTATTAAAAAACTGTCCTAGAACCTGAAATTCACTAGAAATAAAAATTTTTCTCGAGCTCAAATATATTGTTTTAGGTGTTTTCAAGATAATAATATGAAAAAATCTAAACGTAACACCCCCTTCATCATATAGAATTTTTTTATAAAAAAATTAATCGTTTCGATAGCTGAAATTACCCTTAACAACCATTTTTTCTGGAATACAGTAACTCCCTTTCTCTCCTCCCAACATAAAATGATTGTAAAAGAAAAAATATAAAGTTAAACACCAAAATATATTAATGTCTTCAAGGAGCCAATTACTTTATACTGATTGTAAAAGAAAAAATATAAAGTTAAATACCAAAATATATTAATGTCTTGAAATTCAAGGAGCCAGTTACTTTATATTTAAAAAATATAAAGTATTAAAATAAATATTTTAACAAAACTTTTAATCTATCCTCCATATTATCTCAAATTTTCACTTTATAATATTTTAACAAAACTTTCAATCCACCCTCCATATTATCTCAAATTTTCACTTTAATCTTTTATCTTTCAATACAATCCTCTCTCCTAAAAAAATGCAATTAAAAGCTAATTTAAATTTAAAAAAATCAAATCATTAAAAATAAAAATTCAAAAACCACAATAAAAATTTTCAAAAATCGCAGGTGATTGACGCGTCATTTAAGAGCCTTGAACTTAGTTGCTAATCTAACAGCATCAATAGCATGAGAATTTTGAGTCATAGCCTATTGAGCCCAACCACCGCCAATATTAGGAGACCCATCATGTAAAACCAAATCAAAAGCTCTTACTCCCATAATTCTCTTAACCTTATCTCTACACCCAGGCTTAGTTATATCCTGTTCTATTGAGACCGCCCCATGTAAAGGCGCTATTTTCACTATAAATCGATGCCCAAAACAAGGCTTCCTAGAGGCACGCGCTCCGCCGCCACTTGCATCCATCCACCGGGTGCAGCACTAAGGTCGAGTGCGGCGCGTGAGGATTGGTGTCTGGTTGAACTAGTTTACATGAGGCACGGGATGGTAACCATGTTCTTCGGCTAATTTGTAAAATTTATCCAAACGATGCTTTCCCTTTACTCTTCGCATTGTGAGTTATGGGTTTGGGGGGGATTTTGAAGGGAGATTTCGGTTCTGAGAATTGCTGGTAAGAGTAAAGTGTTACAGAGGGGTGAGGGAGGAAGGTTTAAGGTAGGGTTTTCAAGGGTCCCTCTCTCCCTTCCAGAGAAACAAAAGTTGACAGAATTATATATGGATATATTTTAAGCCAACTGGATTCAAAGTCATGGCTTAGATTGTTAAGGAATGAGGTTTCATTAGATTGGGCTTGGACCATTTAACACGCCCATAGATTTAAGTCCTTGATCACTGGATTCAAGTCTCGTTGAAGAAACCAAAATGTCGGCAATCATGCGAATTTATTGATAAAACCAGAATGTCTGCCATTAAAAAAAGCCAAGGCAAAACTGGTATTTACATGTGTAAGTGCAAGTTAAGGCTCATCATGACATGAAGGCGTGCCCTTCGAGAAGAAAACGTTTAACGTCTACAAGGTTCCTCCATCTCGTCCTTGTCTTAGTGCCCCCATGAACCAACCAAGCTTTCAGGCCATGCAGGAAACATTGGTACTTGCAGGTGATTTCTTACCACTGTATCTCTGTCAGATCAAAAGGAAACCAAAATTTTTAATCTGATGTGCCAGTAATCCTACTACATGATAAGCTGTTCCAGATGCAAGTACTTGAAGCTCACCTGCTTTCCAATGTTGAATAGGATACACTTGTATCTGATCAAGTTTCTAATTTCGCACCCCATTGTAACGACAAAAAGAAGAGTCCAGGAACAGAGCAATACAGACCAAACGACAGGAACATCAAACACTGGAAAGAATGTCATCGCAAAAGCGATGATGAATGCTCTTGTGAAGGAGTACCTAGATACATGACAGCAAAAGCAATAGATTATTTTCAGGAACAGATATATCCATGATGGATCCGCAAAAGCAGCCCTATGGTGCTGGGGAAAGTGTTCGGGTGGTAATTTACCCGGTCAAACAAACTACCATAGTTCACTAGCTCCCTAACTACTTGATTCTTGAAAGCAATCTAGAATCTGTATGAAACTATGAGAACCTCCAACATTCAACATTTTTCCTGCCGACTGACTGAGTAAAATATAAAACTAAGAGAGAATATTTTATGATCGAATTATTAAATGTCTACTTGAAATCGTTTATCAGGTTATAGATAACGGTGGAAGGAATTACTCGATAATTAATATCAACACGATGAAAATAACAAAAAGACTAAATACCGTAATGGCACATAGATACTTCATTACCAGAATTTGAACTCTGGAAGCCGGCGGATGAGTGGCTTGAATTCATCGGAACAACTTGTCGGAAGCAAAGGACCATCTGCATGTTCATGTTCAGGATCAACCAGAAGTGACAAAAACCCACTTAGCAAATTCACTATGTATACCCCGAGCCCATAAACAATGATGTAAAACCCTCGAACGTAATAAAGTCGTGAACAATAGACAGCCACTATAACAAGAGTCCCAATCCACCTATAGACAGCATGAGGTGTAGCCTTATCCAGATAAAATCTATACATCCTCCATGCATCATGTTCCCATCGAGCAACAGGTGACACCACTGAGGCATTCTCATCCCCAAATCCTTCCATTAGGTTTGATCTTCACACCTGCAGATTTTACAGTCTAGAACCAATCAAACCAGCAAACAAACAGGTAGAAATGCACAAGATACAACAAATACCAACATGTACACCAATGTATGCTTCTGAATAACAAATCCGCATATTCAAAGATAATCAAACAAGCATTATAAAGCAGAAAAAAACATGTCCCTGGATATACACGTACCAGGATCGTGGAAATGCTTTAATGGCTATATAAACTTGCAAGTGAAAAATATTCTTTCAATTCAAGCTTCACATTCAATGTAAATGTTCCAAATTCATGGAAATATCAATTTCAAGAATCAAAAACCTTCAGGCATGCTCTCCACTTTCCAATCTAATCCACCTTTCACACCCATTTATTTGAAAACAAGAAGGCACGAATATCTATAGAATCACACAAACGCACCAAAATATACTAAAGAAAAAATCCTTTAAAGATCAATATTTAACCAGTGACACAGAAACCCAGATGACAAATATATGCAACTATGCAAGGAACATAAAAGCAACCAATAGCCCAAAAATCTTTCACTTACCACCTTCCAGGGACCGAAATGTAGTTACTAAGCTCCGCTGAAGTAACTAAAATATATAAAAAAAAAAATGAACACAATATCCCAATCAATCTAGTCAGAGTTTTGGAATCAAGAAACAAAGAAAATCCCCAAAATGTAAATGCCTAAGCAGAAAAAAGGACGTAAAAGAAGGGAAATCGGTCCAAATTGTCAGGAAAATATGGAGAGCAGAGGTTAACCTCGAATATACTTTGTTTTGGCGTTTGTTATGCAATGCAACAAAATCTTGTTTTCTTATGTGAATCTACTTTCTTTCAAGAATTGTAACACCTGATACTCGCGCAATTATAACCACCCAAAGCGTGCGCAAAGATGCGTTGTTAGAATTTTCTGTACAGAAAGGTTATTGTATAAATTCCATATTCTCTACAGAAAATTCCGTCAATGCATCTTTCCAAGTCTTGTTTTCTTCTGTTAATATCTTGGAAGAATATTTTGATGGGTTTTTAGAGGGTCACTGTCTCTTTGGTTAGAAAGCCAGAAGAAAGGAAGTGGCAGGTGAGAAGAGGCACAGAGCCTAGAGGTCTAAGGAGGGTTTTTTGTTTTCTTTCCTTGTCCTTTCGTCATTAAACTGATTTCACCGAATTGGGCCTGGCCGAGTAGTAATGTAACTCCAAAGATTTATATGCTATATGGTGGTGTCGAGACTCCATAGTCTTGGATTCATTGACAAAGATCTCAAAATGTTGGGCAACTTCAACCAATGAACATAGGGCTGGCAGAGGTGCCTAATCTCCACCCTCGCCATGATAAAGGGCTCAAGGGTGAGGGGGTAGATGAATTCAAAGCCGAACCTACGTCCCGGATAGGCGACAGACTCCTAGGTGCATGCACTGAGCTGAGATTGAAAGAGGCAGCTGGAAAAGGACAAAACATTTAATTCCTTGCATGAGGAAATGAATTCAACCATAAGCAAAGATTGATGGATCTTGCAGGCCAGTCAAGGCTATCAAAATAAGAGAGGATATACCAACACATTTTACGTATTAACGCAAGTACGGAAGAAATCTCAGCATCACCCAATGCGATTCGTTCCAAATATACCAGTTGGAACACGCGCTTGACCCAGAAAAAAAAAATATATGATAAACCATTCGAATTTAAAGTTAACTTGAAACAGCGTCGTCCACTACTATCTGTCTGTCATAACTTCCAGTACTACAGAAGCATGCACTAATGGCTACAGTGCCACTTTTCATGACTACCATAGAGCGAACTAATACAACGGAATCAAGCACTTTACAAAGACAATATTCATTCTCAGAATCGTAAATGAACCTTCTTCGTTCTATATAAACAATAAAGTTTCACTTCTGCAACATCAGCACTCTGCCATCATAAAATGCCAAGGCACAATTGAACTTTAGGTTCGTAAGTGCATATTAAAGTCCATCACAACATGAAGGCATGTCCCTTAAAAAGGAAAAATCAATTGTCATGAATCTTCATGTCTAAATGTTTCCTTCCATCTGGTCCTTCTCTAGTTGCCTATCAACCAGCCAAGCTTTAGTCCCCGCGGGAGCCACTACTACTTGCAGAAGATTTCTTACCACCATACTTCTGTTAAATACCAAAGAAACCAGAATGTTATCTCACATAAGCAGTCCTACTATAAGAAAGGAAGTTACAGCAACCACAGTTATTGGATGTGTGAATATAAGGTGGATGCGTGGAAGAGAAAAATAGAGGTGTAAAGCACTCGGAAACTCACCTGTTTTCCTAAACTGAATGGAATATATTTGTATTTGATCATATGCGCAATTTGGCGCCTCATTGTAAGGACAAAAAGAACAATCCAGTAACAGAGCAAAATAGGCCAAAAGACAGGAACATCAAACATGGAAAAGAAGGTCATAACAAATGCGATGACGAATGCCTTCGTGAAGGAGTACCTGAACGTAATGGCAGAAACAGCAGGTTATTGGCATGCATAGATGCATCAAAGATGGATCTTCAAAAGCAGACCTAAGTAGTTGAGAAAAGGCTTGGGATAGAGAAACATCTGGACTTAACCAAACAAACAACTAAAAATATCTAGCTTTCCAACCACTTAATTCGTAAAAGCAAACGAGAATCTGCAAGAACTATGACAACCACCAATGCATCTTGCCAAGTGTCCAAGTGAATCACTCATGACTTCATGGGAATCATTTATCAGGTTATAAGGATCAACGGAAGCAATTACTCAACAGAACAACTGAAATGATAAGCATACCAACAGCATGGGGGTAATTACAAGATTAAATGCCACGATTGGCAAAATTGTTTTCATTACCAGAATTTAAACTCAGGAAGTCGGCGAATGAAGGGCTTGAATTCATCAGAACCCTTTGTCGGCAGCGAAGGACCATCTGAAGGATCAATTTCAGGATCAACCAGTGGTGACAAAAACCCAATTAGCAAATTCAGTATGTATATTCCAAGCCCATAGGCAATGATGTAAAACCCTTGAACATAACAAACTCGCAAGCAGTAGATAGCCACTGCAACAAGAGTGCCAATCCACCTGTAGACCGTATGAGGTGTGCTCTTATCAAGATAATACTGATAAATCCTCCAAACATCATGTCCCCATTGTGCAACAGGCGATGCAACCGAGGCACCCTCAGCCCCAACTCCCTCCATCCAATTTAATCTTCACAATCCTGCTGATTTGATAATACAAAACAAATTAAACCAACAACACACACAAACTCATTAAAAAAAGGAAGAAAATGCAACCAATACCACTGCCCCTATCTACATTGTATACAACCATGCTTCATTTCAACTGTAAAAGCATGAACTTGCTTCCTTTTGATCAATACCCATTCAATTTCACGAATCATAATCTGGATAAGTAATCGATTTCCAATCACCATAGAAAAAGGAAGAAAAAAATAGCATGAATCTTCTCAATTGTTACCAAAATCTCATGAAATGAAGCAAAATGTAAACTGCAAAACCTGTAAATATTTGCCAAACTTATGTTCAAAAAGAAAAGAAACAGATTTACAAGAGCCCACATGCCAAAATGGATGCAAGAAACATAAAAACTATCCAACACGCACAAAACACTTCACTTTCCCCATTTTTATGAACCCAGACTGTGTAAAAAATGAAAATCTAACAAATTTGAAAGAAGCCCAGATGATAAATGCACAAAAATGCAGTTAATAAGCTTCATCTAAGCAACCAAAAAAAACAAACAGTACAAGATCTATGCAATCAAGAAACAAAGAAATACTCTCAAGAACCTCAAAAAATACAAGAAACAGATCTATAATTAACAGAGCATAAAAATCAAGAACCATAAGCTTACGAGCTGATTGGATGGTAACAGATATGGGATTAAAGGCAGCAAAGAATCAGAAAGTAAAGGTAAAAGAAAATCAAGTAAAAATAATGAGAGAAAAAAGTGTAAGGGGAAAGAAATTAAAAAAATCGATTGTGACAGTAAAGAAAATGAAGAGAAGAGAAGCTGACCTTAAATGGACTTCTGTTTTATGGATGGCCGAGGACTGTGAGAGATAGCGGAGGAGGAACAAAAGGCAATATTTGGAGGCGAAATATGAGCAGATCGAACAGTGAGAACCAGTGCCTGCTTGCAGGGATAGGTTTGGTATTTCCCTAGTTTTTTGTCTTTATTTCTGAATTTCCATTTAAAAAAAAAATACAAGAAACGAAGAGACAAGAGAGGATTGAGTGAGGGCAGTCAAGGGTGTTTGAAAGATTAGCAGTGGTGGCAAGGAGAATCTGTGGGGGGACACACCAGAATTCTCTTCAAGAGACATTAATGAGTGGATTGAACAATAACTTGGTGTAACAATTAAAATTGGTTAAAAGAATAAAGGACTGAATTGTTATTTTAAGAATGATTGTTGTTAGAATCAAGTTTAGAAACATGAATAAAAATTATATAAGTGAGGAAATTGTACAAATTTGCATTAAGTGATGAAATTAGATAAATTTGATGAATTAATGGGGTTTAATTAAACTAAATATAATTGTATTTATGAAAATAGTAATAATCTTAGTTATAATAGATGAATCATAGTGAAAAAAAATGATTTATAAGAAGGGAAGTGGAGAATAAATTGGTAATTTAAAGTACAAATGATAAATGATAGTAATATTATGATAATTTACATAATCACTTGAGAAAAAAATAACTAATTATAAGAATGAATGTTATTGTTGGTATAGATTAATTACCAGAAAATAGTAATTGATGATATTAAAAATATTGATGTAGGCTTAAATTAATTAGTCACTTGAGAAAGAAAATGACAAATGATAAAGATGAAAATCATTCTTAACATGGATTAATTATCATGCAAGGTAATTAATGATATCAAAGTTATTAATATCAGCATAAATTAGATATTTAAAAAAAAAGTGACTAATAATAATGATAAATATCATTTTTAACATAAATTAATTATCAAGTAATAATAATTAATAATATCACAAATATTGAAACCAATATAGATTGAGTTGTCATTTAAGGGATGGAAAAGTTAATAATTATAAATATATTTGCTGATATGGTAAACCACCAATTCAAATCATAAAAAATATTATGAATATTTGTTATTAATAATCAAAAGATAATAAAACGGATTTTTGTTGTGTTTCAATGATAAAAGAGACATTGATGTATATTAATGCCTATATTACTTAATCAACACAAGAAATTACAATCATGATATTAAATATCTTCTTAAAGCAACCATTATATCTTATTAATTATATGTTTATACACATGTTTTATATTACAAGTTCTTTCCAAACTTGTCCATATTAGTGTGGATTATGCTTGCAGTTTCTTTCTTGCTATAGTTTACGGAGTGATACAAGTCCTTTTTTTATTAATGTATTAAGATATAAAATGATATAAAATGTTGAATTTATGAATAACTTTCTAGTTTATTTTTCATGGCATGTAATTTAATTAGTTGAAACTTTTAATTAGATGGAATGTGATGCTTTTATATTTCCTTTAATTATATAGTTATAATTTCTATAATTCCATAAGATAATTAGCAATACATTATAGATATTTGTGATATATAATAGGTACAAGGAGTAACTGTAAATGAATATAATTAAATGTGTGGGATGATTATTGACAAGATGTTCATATTGACTGGATTATGTGATAAAAAGAGTGTTTGACATGGGAATTGATGATATCAATAACTTGATAACATTATCAAATAGAGGAAATGCTTCCAAGATTTACAAAAAAAAAATTATAAAGATTTTATTAATTACGAGCATGTTGAATATAAAAAATGAGATAAAAATTAAGAATGTTACACTTATAGTTTATATTTTTTTTTATATATATAGTCATGAATTCTGATATAATTTTGTTGGGTGATAAAGTAAAGTGATCAGAGTAAATATTTGTTACATGTAGTTTTAAATTACCCAAGAATCATAAATCCTGGGAAATATTATTCCCTTATACCTTGTGGACTAAAACTCATATGCATTATGGATTTACTATACCCATGAGTTTTTATATTATTTTTTTTTAATTTTATCTTTTAAAAACCTAATTGGAGGCTAATATAACTAAAATTAATTAATAAAATTAAAAAACAAAAGACTAAAATAAAACAGGCGAAGAAGATGAGTGGTGTTTTAGATATATTTTTTTAAAATTTTAAACTTAGTCCTAATTATAATAATTCTCCCTGGAATTTTTTGAAGTTTTTTTTAAAAAAATTAATTTTAATCAAAAACTTTATTTTTCCTTTTTTTTCTTGGGTTGAGAGAGAAAAAAGAAAGTTGTTGGTTTTCAATAATAGAGAAAAAAATATTGTTAATACTGGTTTCGACCAATAAAATAATTAATTTTTGTATTAAATAGTTTTATAAAACGAGAAAAGCTCAACTTAGGTTTTTTTTTTTTTACCTTGAAAATACATAAAACACACACACGAGCTCAAAAAAATTTCTAATTTCTGGTTGATTTCATGTTTTAGGTGGTTTTTTAAGCCAATGAATCCATTTAATAAGATTTCTAGAGTATTTTCTAGGTATTTAAGTAAAAAATAAATTAAAAAATAAATTTATGGGTCAAAGAACATTTGACCTTGATTTTAGACGACATGTTATATAATTTAATTTGTTTTCAAAATAATAAGACAAACAAAATGTTACTTGTCCTATTTGCAATAAAAAAAAAAATCAAGGGTATAAACACGCAAGCTCTTACTAAATAAGTCGGTGAGCTGGTTTGGCTTGCCACACCAAACAATGACTGATTTTTTTTATGTAATTATTTTTTATGTGTTTTTTAAATTATTTTTATTTTTATTTATTAAAATCACTTTTCTTTTTTATTTTATTTATATATCTTTTTTTAAATGATGATTATTTTTTTAGTTATTTTGTATGCTTTTGTTTTTTTAAATAATTATTCTAATTTATCTATAGTCTTGTTTTATGTTTTATATGAATAAAAAATATTTATTTTTAGATAATATTTCTAATATTCTTAACCTTATATAACATTTTTTTTATTTTATTAAATGAATTTCATCATATATATCATTTAATTAAATAAAAATTTAATTTTTATAAACAAAGTTATCTAACATAATTAAATCAAAAACAGGTATTACAAGGTTAGATAACTTGATTACTATATGTTTATCGATTTTTTTATTTTTATTTTTATTTACTATCAATGATTTTTTTATCTTTTTACAATTTTTTTATTTAATTTATTTAATCAAGTACATGTATAAATTTTTTTATTTTATACTTATAATTTTTTTATGTATAAATACGCATGAAAAAGCTTATATATACTATTTTTTTATTAAAAAAATTCTGATCATCAGCGAGCACGGGTAAAATAAATAAATAAAAGAAGTGAAAAGCTGAGTCCTAGAGCACTCTAATAAACGGAGAAGGGACCAGAGTTTGACTGGGGGCACCTTGCATAAACAGAGCTGAGTCATTCAAGCCCATTAATGGTGGTGCCAGGGCGAGCTATAGGCCCAACACGTAGGCCGTTTTTGCAAAGAAAAGAATGGCTTTTAAGCTGTCTACAATCCCAGTATCAAAAGCAGAACACTCACTGGTGATTTTTGAAATTTTATATGTTCTAATGAGTTTTAGAAGCAGAAAGACGTGTTTACCCTAGTTGTTTTCTTTGTTTTGCATGAGCATAGTCAGATTTTCAAACATTTTTCATGTTATTAGCGGCTTGTTTGGAATTGTGATTGAGATTGTTTTTTAAAATATTTTTTTATTTAAAAATATATTAAATCTTTAATATTAAGATAATTCAGAAATGAATGAATTTTTTTTATAAAAAAAATCAATAGTTACTAATCTTTAATATTAAGATAATTCAGAAATGCATGAATTTTTTTTTATATATAAAAAAATCAATAGTTACCGGAAATCCAGTGCAAAATCAGATACACTAAAAAGGCACTAGATGACAGCAGTGGAGGCAATCATTTTAGCAAAGCGCCAACAAATTCATTTCCTTTCACAGGACCAGTAAATGTAGTGGGATGGACACAACTTGTGATTTGAAGCGGTCTTTTCACGCCTCAACCAAATAAGCTTCCCCACTTAAATAATTAAGTTACTCTTTATTTCTCTTTATGCTTTAAAAATATTTTTAAAAATATTTCAATATTTTTATTTTTATTTTAAATTAATAGTTTTTTAAATATATGGTTCTTCCAGCAAATTAAATTTTTTAAAATCAACAAACGTGGAAACATTATGATTTATCTTTTAAGAGATTTGAAGCTGGTATTTTTCACAGCCTTTTTCTGTTTATGATTTCAGAGAAAATAAAAGGTTAAATATCAGCTCTAAAAAGGGTCTGGAAGAGCCATTAAAGGGAATTTAGAACAGTGGATGAATTTCTGAAGGGGGGAAAAAACAAGGAATTTAGTAGGGTCTTGCATTGCTGGATTTATGTGACTGCCAATATTGGTGAATTTATTATATTATTAAAAATATCGGTGAATTTATTATAATGTTAAAAACAGGAAATTTAGTACAAGCTAATTGCGATTACAAACAATTGACTTTAAAATTAAATTTTAATTACAATGATAAACAAATCACTGCAGGACACATAATCAATTATAGTGATGATAAATATAAATATGATATATCTAAATTGAAATTGAAAAAAGAGAGAAGAAATATATCTGTAGACTGTTTTTCATACCCGCGGGCTCGAGTGGTGCTCAGCTTGTACGGGTTTTTGTTTTTTCTACCTTTCTGGTTTGAATCTAAAACCATAAGCTTACTTAAAATAATAATGATATCAGTGCGAATCAATTGAATTACATTAAGATTAGCATTATCTTGTAATTAGGCATTAGATAAGACTAGCATACTATCATGCGCTATGTCACGGATCAAAATAATTTTTATTTTTCAAAATTTAAATATTGCTAATTTGTATTTTAAAATAAAAATATATTTTAACTATAAATTTAAAATTAATTGCATAATAAATGGTATTTTTATCTAATATAAAAATAAAAACACATTAGTTCTATTTAGATCAACCCGGTTGTCTTGTGGTGCGAAACTTGTAAAAATAATCTTGAAAAAAATAAATTATAAAGTTAAATATCTAATTTATTCAATGTTAAATAATAAAATTAGTAAAAAAATTATTTTTTTTTAAAAAAAACAAGTGAACTTAAATGAACCAACCAAACTCTTGACGCCAGTTATGCATATCATTAGTTTCAATAAAAAAAAAATTTAATCATGAAGATTATTTTTCATTTAATAAATTTATATAATAACAAAATATATGTGTTTTATTTTTTGTATGAAATATATTTTTTAAAATAAAAAAAATGATAAGCCCATAGGAAGGGGATAGTGAAAGAAAATAAATAATAATAAAAAGTAAAATCACATTTTTTTTTTTTAACTTGAGGGAACAAAATATATTAAACAAACAAAATAAAATTAAAAGAACAGATGATGTTGTTTAACTTATTAAACTTATGATTTAGGTCATGAAATGGCTTAATTGATTGTTAGATACCAAAATTCATTTCTCTAATTATTATCTTTTTGAAATCAAGTATCAAATCATATATATTTCCTTAATCATCATTTGTTTAGCATTAAACATCAATACTTGTCATATTTTTAAATACCAATAATTGATCATCATCTATCAATTTATATCTTATCTTTAGTAACTGATATTATAAATATTAAATATTAATTAAGACATTTTCCTTTCTCAATTTCAATTTGACCCTTTTCAACTTGCACAACTAACTTGTAATATAACAAACCTAAGTTATGTTCATTAAACATCACTATATACAATTCATCCATATTTCATTTGATTTCATCAATAATTTATACAATTTATCCATATTCCATTCGATTTCATTAATAATTTATGCATGTCCCATTTGATTTCATTATATCTATATATTATCAAATCTAATATTTAACAAATAAAACATTTAAATTAAAAGGACAAGGTCTAATGTACCTACTAGCTCTTCCAACTGAGTGGCTCCTCTAAATACAAATGATTTCGCTCGAGATATATTTCTTGAATAAAACATGAGGAGTCATTGTTAATATTCCATAAACTCCATCATATATGTAAATTCTCATAAAATCTTAATCCATCTTTATTTAATTTAAACTTCCAATTATTTTTCTTTAGCTAACTCTCTTATTAAAGTTTATAAATCATTTAATTTCTCATATTCATATTTATTCTATAATATCAAAATACATGCTTATAATTTTATTCTCCTTTAACAACATAGATTCTTCCACTATAATTTATATGTCATTAATATAATTCTACATCAATAAAAATCCTAAATAAATTTGAAGTTGATTACTCTAGCCTATTTGATCCAATCATCCATAACACTGTTTAATATTTCTTTTATAACTAGATTTCTAGAATGTAGTTTTAAATGTGGTTTGACTTTTTGAAAAGATAAGATATATTTATAATTGTTCTGAAAAGAAGAAAATATAATTCAACTATTTACACCTTTAAAACTACCCATTTCAAATATGTTTGATGAAATCTATTTGCTAAATTTAGTTTAACCTTTCTCTTTTTTTTTATTCATATCTAGAGTCTTATATCTCCAAATTAAACAAAATCAGTTCCAATACACTTAACTACAACACCCATGAAGAAGCATGTCTTAATTTTATTTCTATCTGCAGTTTTATAGTTTCAAATTAAGCAAAATCAATTTCAATTGAAAGTTAACACACTTAACTATAACACCCATGAACACCCATGAAGGATTCATAACATGTCTCAATTTCCTTCATTTACGATCTCTATTTTTAACTGAAAGCTAAATGTTAAATCCATTGTTTATCAATTTGATGAGCATTCAAGTATTTCCACATCTTTCTACATTATTCATAACAATCATTCTCATCAAATATCAAGTCTTTTTTTCCTTAAGAATATATTTTCTTGATTAATTTCCAACAAGTTTATACTTACTTCATGCACTACCATTCATTCACAATCATTAATAATAGATTTCCACACTAACAAAACTTAAAGTTAAATTCACTATTTCTTTAAGCCTTGGCCAAATGAACCACCATTAGAAACAAAGTAATTCAAAAATTATGAAATTAAAAATAAAAAAAATTAAGTGTGGTGATTCTATTATAGACTGTCCATTTTAACAAATCATTATAGATTACAATAGTTAATTTTTTTAAAATTTTTAATTTGATCCTCAAATTTTATTCTTACACAATTGTATTTTTTTGAGTACCTAATTATTATTTTTTTCAAGAAAAGGTTGAATTGAAAGAGAGGACCATACTAAAAAAGGCAAAGAAAATAGGTGACAACTTCAAATTTCACATAAAATTTTTTATTTTGATCCTAAATCTTTTTTGGTTTATTGGTCCTAAATCTTTAGGTGTCAAAAATTCAATTTTGATACCAAACTTTATTTTTCTAATTTTTTTAAAAAAATTTAGTGAGAGGAGAGAGATAAGCCCATTAGATTTCAACATTCAGAGAGAAAATCATCATTGACACATATTAATCATAAAAATAATTGAAATTTATGTTAAAAAGTTTCATTTGATGATAAGAGTCTTATAATGATTGTTTTAAGTGTTGATATTACCTAAAAAACATATCTAATTCGAGGATGGAAAGATCTATTCAGTCTAATTTTTTGATTTAAGCCTTTTTTGGGTTTATTATGTTGCTAAATTGGTTTGTACATATTATAAGGTGTTTGTAAAGTATTTTTTGACTTTAAATGAGTTAAAAATTTTTTTTAGTAAAACACTCGTAATCCTGATTTTTCAAACATCATTATAGTTCTTGAAATTTGAGCTGACAAGTGAGGTGTTGCCCACCTGTTTTTTTCTAGAAAAAAAAAATGAATGATAGGTTATATATCCTTTTAAATAAGAAAAAAAAAAGGCCCACACGTTTAGAGTATTCCTTTCAAAGGCTCGTGGGCTTCTTTTTGTTTTTTTTATTTAAAATGAGCTAAACATTTGTTATATTAAATTGGAAATGTAAATGATGTGTTGCAAGGATGATAAGATTGTGATGAGAATTAAGAAAGAAATTTGCATGGTTTAAAACCCGGATAGGCTTGATGGGTTGTCCTGAGATTTGGCTGACCTAGGGCTGAAATTGGGCTTGGTTGAAAAAAATTAAGGTAAAAAAAAACCCAGTTTGATCTTATTAAAAAATCTAATTGTAACTTGTTGATTTTTTTACTAAAATAACATTGTTTTGAATTTTTTTTTTAAATTTAATTCAGATAACCTGATACAAAATCTATAATTTAGACCTTGAACTGGAACGAATCTAAAAGCTATAAAATTTTACCTCTCACCACACTTGAGTGGTTCGACCAAGGTAGGGAATTAGGGAGAGATATTATTTGTTTAATTTACAGTCAGATTAGGGATAAGAATGTGATTAGTGTTGGTTAGTGCTTGATTTTATTGCACGTTGGGCACAAATCATGTGCCAGTGGTCGGTGATAATTAAAAGAGAAAATCCAAATGAGAAAAGACATCAAATCCCCAACCAACGCCCATTTCAAATGCCATGATTTTACTTTCAATTATTGTTGGAGATTAGTATATAACGCATTTAATGTTTGTTTTTATATTTTAAAACTGTGTTTTAAAAAATTAATTTTTTTATAATTTTTTTTAAAATTAATATTTTTAAATTTTTTTTAATCATTTTAATATAATAATATCAAAAATAATTTATTTTTAAATAAAAAATATTTTTAAAAAATAATTCTAACCACAATTTCAAACCAACCGTACTTCAATCATACAAACCCTCCTCCGATCATATCATGTGACACGAAACCGATAGCATTGGAGATAAGCCAAAAAGAGAGACGGGTCATACGTGGACAAAACACCGCCACACTAAAACTGTGTTTTAGTGGTAGATGAACCATCCACGTAGCCATTCAACCCACCAACATATGCGCATTAATCAAATCATGTTCGAGTCGTCGTCTAACCAAAATATATTTCTTTTTAATATTTTTCCTGGGCTCGGTTCGGCTCTTCCAAGCCAAGCCTAGCCCCTTAACCCAATCCGGATTTGGCTCCTAATCCCATGGTTGATCGATTTAACAGCTCTTGCTATAATCATTTGTAACCTCAACCCCCCAACTCAGTGGGTTCACCAATTAACTTTTGACACGTTCCTTCACTTCGCCAATAAAACCATTCTCGGTGAATATCGTGAAAGTGTTTTTAAATCTCAATCGTTGAATTTAATTAGTGAATAAGGTTTTATTTTAAATTTAATTAACGTTTTTTTTATTATATATTCCATTACATATCCGTCATCAATGGGATGAAGCTGGGAATTTTACGGGTGGGTGAGGTGAATCCATAACTAGAAAGTATATATAGTATGGTGCTATTAATTAAAATCTATTATTTTTAAAACCTTTCGTCGTACGTTTGCGTAGCTCTAAACTGAAAATTGTCCACTTCATTATTTTATACAGGATGTATTTGATATTTAAATTATTTTTTTAATTTTAAATTATTATTATTATTTATGTGATGATATTAAAAATATTTTTTTTTTAAAAAATGACCCTTATCCCATTTTCAAATAAAAAATCAGAATCATGTCATTGAAACTTCAAAACTATAGTAGCTCCTTTCAAGTACTTAAATTGACAACTAAGTTTTTCTTCAAGCCGATAAGAAAAACATGATGTGATATGATGAATTTGAAAAAAATTTAAATAGTTTATGAGTAATATATTTCAGATCATTGACTTTTTTTTTAATAATTTAATTTATTTTCATTTATTATAATGATTAGTAGTCAGTATTTGTAAAAGGTGCCATCTTATGGATTTCAAGACTATTCAATAATTAAGTAAATATTGTTTTTAGAAAAAATAATATATTATTTTAAAAAAATTCTAAAAATAAGTATGTAGTAAATAATTGAGATTGTGAACCTCATTTCATCAAATGATTCATAAGGTCTTTTAAGGGATGTAAAAAAATAAAAATCTTTAACTTTAATATTTTATATTAAAAATTACGAGAAAAAAACAAGTGAGGTTTTCTAATTCAATATAAGTTCTGTAAAAATCATTAGTTATATATTCATTTGTGTTAGGCATTAATCATTAAATTTGATATTTTTTTGAATTTATGTATATTTAGATTTAGTGTATAGATAAACACAAAGATATTAAATTATAATTCTCTTAATTTTTTTAAATATGAATTTTATATAAAATAACACACGAATAAAACGCCATAATCTATCACAAAAGATCTTCTAATGAATCGAGCGATTGCAAAATTTTTATTTTTGTTTCTTAACCTAAGAATATTTCTTTTACGAAGGGCTTCACGGCTAGCAGAACCCGATGAAGACCCCCTCCAAGAGATAAGGAGCAGGCAGTTGCAGATATAATGTACCTCACTGAGTCAGCAACAGCACTGCAACTACAACTCCACCAAGATATTTTTGAGATCAACGCAAGTGATATTTTCCAACCTGCGAGGAAGCGTGGAAGTCCCTGCAAAATTCCAGGACCAGCCACGGTTGTTAAACCCAATTTGACGTGAAGGATTTGAGACTTGGCTGATCCATTCTTTGACCAGCTGAAGCCTTTTGAAAAATCAAAGAAGAATTAGTTTGATTTGACTTAGAAACATGCCTTTTATTTTTCTTTTTTAAAAATTAATTAACCCGAATTAATCCCCTTATCCGGAACTTGAAATTCACTCCAAATCGGGGTTGATATTGGATATGCTTGTGCATGAAGCTAATTATTAATTATAAAATAAAAAAGAAAACTAAAAACTAAAAAAATATCCTTTTTTTACTGTTCATTGTGTTGTTATGGCACAGAAACACTGTAGATAAGCATCTTTACTGAGAGTTGTTTGTCATGGGGCAGAAGCGCTGTAGATGAACAGTTTTCTCACATGCTCGTGCCTTTATGTGAGAGTTGTTTGTTATCTGCTTGGGACATTTTTATCCTATGCGAGGTCTACCTGGGCAGTCTAAATTTGGACTCTCTGTTTTTTCATCTGCTTTTCTGCGCCCATCTTTGTTCACCAGTTGTTTGGTAGTTTTTGGGTTATTACAGTACAGCCTCTTATAAATGCTCTGATCTGTCAAAGCCACTAGAACTTTTCTCCTAGAATTGCAGCGTTTTTTGCCCTCCTCTCATAATTTTCCGGGGACCTGTTACCCAACTCTTTGGGTGTCGGACGTGATGGGTTTCAAAGTTTTAGCTCATCTTGGCCAGATTGTATATGTTATCTCAGTCACTTATGGTTTTTATAGTCGTTCTTGATGGGTCTGGTTTTAATCTGGCAAAAGATTCCCCTCACTCATGCTAAATGTCGTGATTCCTTCAACAGGTTCAGCATGTCTTTGCATCGAAGACTGGATAGCGCGGGCAAGGATGCTTTTGGTCGGGTCGGTAGCTAGAAGATATGCTTTGATTACTGATGCGAGCACTATGTATTTGCTGAAAACTGTTTCGACAAGTACATAGTACCTGACACAAGGCTACGGGAACCAAATCAAACCAATCAAACGTCCACCAACAAATCAAGCAGATGGAAAATATGATCTATTAATTATGCGGTTGTCTGGCTGTTGAACCCAAATAACTTTCTTGTTAACGACAGCAAATCAACCGATGACCAGAAGCACAAAACTTGAATCTTGTTTTATTGTCTTCAATAATAGATTATATATAAAGGTTCTCGGTTCGTTGATGCAAAAACCATACTCTTGAGGCATCGCCGCGGGCACTCCAGCCATGTTTGAAACAATTAATTATTTTACACAGTAAGTTACAATGCATTGAAGTATCAATACATACATCCATTGTTTTCGAACAATGGAGATGATACCTCTAATTAAATGGTGTTTGGCACGTAAGATTGAATCCTAGAACATTATAATATGGCTGCAGCTTTCTGAGAATTTTAATATCCACATAATAAAACTTCAGTTCTGGTAAAAGCTTTATTACGCTAAATCTTGTGGTCTTTGCTTATAATTGAGGAATGGCATTGAAAAAAAAAACAAAAACGTAACTGTCATGTGATTTATGGCTGTTGCTTATTTATTTTTTTTAAAAGCAAATCAGATGCCAAAATATTAAAATAAAAAAGAATAGAGGAAAGAGGAATTGAAAAGTGCAGGTAAGTGGGGTCAGTTATATGTCGTCGGCTTATGAGTCTGTGGCTAAGCAAGAAGAAAGAAAGCAAAAGGAAGGCACAGGCTCGAAGCAACTCAAGCACCAACCAACCCCTCCTTAGATTCTTTCTTCTTCTTCACCGCTTCATACATTTATCCTCTCTTCTACAAACTCTCCGAAAAGGGCTTCAAGTTAGTAAGAAGTTGATCTTCACCCCAGTGATGTTTTCATCCATGGATCTATGATTACAGAGGGAATCAGAGAAGAAGTTGATCAAACTGTAAGTTTGCTTACACATTCTACCCCTTTTTATTTGTTCATGAATGAGCGTGTAAGTAATATAGATAAAGTATTATTTTTTTTTCGACTTTTAGGTTTGTACTTGGCAGTGTAAGTTTGTTTTAAGTGGAGATCTTTTTTTTTTTATTAGTATTTCCTCTAGTGGGATTTATTTTGTTCTTGGTTAACATGTACTCAAGTTAGATGCTTGCCGTGAAATCTTGTTTTTTTTATTTGCTTTCTGAATAAAAAGATAGAAAAAAAAGAAAGAAAAGAAAATTAGACGATTCACATGTTGTGGCTCTGCTACCTTTAAAGTTTGCAAATTTGAGATAATTTGGACAAATTGGGTTTATTTTCTTATATTCATTTTAATTACCGTCAGGTAGTTATGACTGCTTGTGTGGTGGCTAGGTCCATAGCCCGGTTGAAGCAGGCCATCAAAAAGTCTGGAACTTTAACATTGCTTGGTTGACTGCATCTTCACGTGAATAGCCTTGGAGGAATTCTGTGACACTTTGAAGCATTCTTCTGTAAATCCCACTTCATCATGTCTGATCGCGTGCTACAGTCATATCAAGATAGGGATGATATTCCCGTAAAGTCCACGAAGCAGCGCCAGTCTATTTGGATGTCTCATTGGACGCGCGCGAGTGACAGGAAAGCAAATGAAGCTCCAAAACAATTAGGTCATGATCCTCCGGAAGTTGGTAATGGTAACAAATATCACAGCTTACTTAGTGGGCCAGAGATGGAAACTGGTAGTTCTAAAATTTTCAAGGGACTTGGAGAAGTAAACAAGGGGAAAAGGATCAACGTCATGAACGATAACCTTACAATGAGTTCGAAAAGGTTGAGGAATGAAATGTTAGAGGGACAGTCTTCTTTTGCGATGTTCAAACCTTCTCAAGAGAGGGAGAGTGTTTTATATCTGGAGAATGTTGTGTCCTCTGGCAATCGTGAAGGAGTCTTAAAGTCACGAATTGGTACCAATTCTGAATATGATGTTTCCCTTGGGAGAAATGAGGATCACCTACCCTCAATACCGGCACAGGCTCTTCCTGAGGTGAAAATTCATGAAAGAAAATCTCAGTTTCAGGCTGAAGATCTCAACTTGGTTCCAGAGCAGCGAGTCAAGTCTAATAGTTTCCTAGAAAGGAGTAGCAGAGTTGTTTCTGCAGATGTTCAGGATGATTTTGTAAGGTCAACCCCAGATATTGTGTCATATGAATTTGAAGTTGGAAGGGCTCCAATTCAGCCCTTTTTCTCTAGGTTATATCACATTAATGAATCAGGCTCTACATCTTTGGTTCATGAGAAGAAAATGAATAAAAATGCAGGTCTTCTCTTTCGTGATCCCTCAACAAGCAATAATCAGCTAAGAGAGTCATTTCACATGATGCCAAATCGTTCTGATTTTGAATTTCTTCCTAGGCAGATTAGTACCAGAGGTGATAGCCAATTAGAAAAATTATATAATGGATCATATGCACTACCAACACTGCCCTCCGTTCATGATGGAGAGACAATGAGAATACGTCCTGCAATAGGCTCCATAGAAGAATTTTCTAGAGGTCCTCCGACGTCCACTCAGACCACTCGTCGCTTTTTCATAAAAAAAAAGACTGACGTGAACTTACCTGATGGTGCTCAGATGTTTAGAGAGTCAGCAATATCCACTGAAATTAAGGGAAAAATGGTGACTGAACTCCTTGCAATATCTCCGGATTTTGGTTTCCATGTCAAGCATGGAGTGAAGCTGCTACCTCTGGACAGCTCCACAGGGAGTGAAGGAAAAGAGGGCACTGGGAATTTTAAGACTTCTGCAGTTGTTAAGGAGAATGATTCATTAGCTGAAGGAAAAGAAAACACTAAGATTGCCAATACTTCTGTTGTCAATGAAGAGAACGATTCATCTGCTGAAACTGACACCATGGGTATGGATGCTTTCTGTGAGAACCATCTATCTGGTATGTATGGTCCCTATCTTATATGGATGATTTAGTTAAATCTTAGACTGTACTGTTGACAATCTATGCTTTGGAGCACAGCCCTCAGATGAAGTTGCTAAATATAATTACTTAATCTGAACAGTGTTCATGAGTTTTGTATCTTTTTAGCGCAGTCCTAGTTTGCAAATTAGTGAGTTTTTTTCTTTTGTGTTACAGGTGTGGCTTCATTGCAATCAGATAAGGTAACTTTACTACTTTCTGATCTCTAAGCTATAGTGTTCCCTCTAGTGATTTTCTAGGGTCACTTGCATTTACAAAAACTAGTGAAGGTAAAAACATTGTCTTATGCACATCTTTTATAGACAACATATTTGATCTGCTCATTTACTTTTGTTAGGTCAGCATTTCACACAGCTGTTTTAGTTGCCATTGCCACCCAGGAATTTGGTGGATTTTTATCTTTGGGCTTTGAAATCATGCCACCACAAATAATAGTTATATTCTACAAGTGTTTTGCCGTGTTTTGTTAGTTTTTCTCTTTGGTTTAGGTCAAGGAATTTATGTAAGAGCTCATAACTCTGTAAAAACTTCCAGAATCAAAGGCTTACAAGGCCGCCTTATTTGTTCACATGATTAGTTATTAACTTTGTAGGGCATCAACGAGGGCCAGAAGTTGCCAGCTTCTCCAGCTGGAATGCCTTCAGTCAGACAAGAAACCAAGGGCAGACAGATGAACACCGAATTACCCGATATAAACCAAGAACTTACTGTACTTCCATGTTTGGCAAGGTCACCAGATAACATGGAGACAAGCACCTCAAGAACCCAGAGTTTGGATGCGGAATGCTTCCTTCCCCATGCCGAGCACTCCACAAATTCAAAATCTAGTGATTGCCCCGACACTCCTGTGAGACTGGACCCCTGCAGCAGATGGTTTAAGCGTCTCAAAGCAAGTGCTTCAAAAGTTGAAGAAGCATCATCCCACCAGAAATTTAGTAAGTTGTTCAACAAAATGCTAAGACATAGTAAGACTAGTTCAGAACCAAAGACAAGCGAGTCTGATGGTAAAGTGTCCATGTCAGATCAGACTGCAGAGTTTCTGCGGAATGCTGAATCCTATTCAACTGACCCAGCAAGGAAAACTCAAGAAATAACACTCTCTCATGTTTGGGTTCAGAGGTGGTTTCATAATCCATCTGCATCTCCGAAAAAGAATCCTGGAGCTGTGGCAGTTTCCAAGCCAGAGAGTTCAGTGGCAGCACTAGACTTCCGGAAGAAGCAGTTTCCTAGCACTGCTGCCATGGCTCTGATGGGGAAGGCCATGAATGGTTTTTGTCCATGTGAATTCAGAAAAAGTGGGTCTTCTGTAGTCTGGAATACCAAGTGATTCAGGGACAAGCTTTCTTGAGAAAATGCTAGGAATGGAAAGTGAGATAGGCAGTGCGCAGGATGTGCTGGTTATCTTACTGGTTGACATAAGCGCAGCAAGTTGAAATCTTTGAAGATCAATCCTCCATCAGATCAATGGCTGCAGACGAATTTTGTATAGCCTGAATGTTGCTTTGGTACTTATCCTGCCTGAAATTGTTTACATTGCCTGCTTTCCTCCTATGATCAGAATAGGTATTGTGGATGGAACTAGTGTGAGAGATTTGACCGAGGTCTTGTTTAGGTTGAGAAAGTGGCAACCCAGCCTCTGCTGCTTTTCATAGTGCAGAACTGAGAGGACTTGACCACACTCGAGCATGCTCCTATTGATCCTCCATATGTACTGCAAGCAAACTGGAGTAATGCTGTAATATCTGGAACCAGAAGCTAAAAATAAAAGATTTAACTGGAGGGGATTGTACTTCGAACTTAGATGCTTAATAATTATTTACACACATATAGTTACATGCAGAAATACATCACCATACCTCACATCAGCTGTACTCGTTAGGCATACACAAGTTTGGTCTTTGACTTTTGATATTTTAATTTGATCTATTTGAGAGGGGCTGTCACATCCTGCATTAGGCTGAAAATGGAAGAATAATGCATGACTAGAAGAGTAAAGAACAACCTGGGTGTTTCAATGTTCCTTCCATAATCTCTCAGAACAGTGTTCTTCATTCCTCTGAGCTTTGATATACAATTGCGTTTCTCAGAGTTCATCTTCTAAGAGGCAGTCATGTCTGACATTCATGTTTGTTCTTTATTGCGCTGTCTTGGTGTCTTTATCTTTTTTATTATGCCACGAGCTGGGAGCTATAAAACGCAGACCTTCCAATTCATGAGTGAACCTTTCCCTTAAGATATAATTCTTTTCTACTGTCTCCTAATCCAAGTTTGAGCATTTCTAATAAAGGAAATATTGTGCACAATTAATACTTAGTTGTATGGAGTTGCTTTCTTTAGTTCTCTCTCACATGGACTGAGAGATCAGAAGAAAAAAAGAGTTACAAGAAAATTCAAAATTCGTTTTATAATGTATCAATACACGTCTGTAATATATTCTTGATTATTCCTGGAATAACATGGAATGAGATGTCATGGATTTATCTGAGTGTTTTCATATATAATAAAAATGCAATCGTTTGAAAATTAATTATTTTTATGGGGTTTAAAAATAATATCAAACCAAAGATATCCAATGATTTATGAAGCTAGTATTCTACTATTTTCTTTAACAATTCTAGATTTATTCTTTTTTCTTTTGAATACCTCTTCGATTATCTTTGATTTTAGGCTAGTAACACTTTTCTCCAATATCTTATAGAGATTTAGAACTTTGATCAATTCAACCAATTCAATTAGCACTTTATGGCGCATTTGATGGAAGTATATTTTGTATAGATTTTGAGGAAATTTAGATAGAAAACCATACACTTTTAAAGCAAGATACATGTCTATATTCTCAAAAGTAGGACATTTGGGATCCAAAAAAATATATCAAGGCTTTAATTGCTAAATTTGCACTGACGCTTTCGCAATTTACTCCTTTATTTCTTCAAAAATTCATCTTTATGAATGCTTTTCATGTGTGAGAAGAGTTTTTTCAAGTTGTTTATGGAGTAACTCATATTTTTTATGAGTAGCAATTTACTATCATTCAATTTTAAGCAATTCTCTCTTCTAACAACTATAGGGATTTAGAATCCAGCCCGTGTTCAACAGAGTTCATCTCTTTAATGGTGACCATCAAGATACTTTTTAAGGTTAAGCATGTATTAATACAATAATGTTTGTTTATGAAACATATAGCCTATAAAGAGGTTCTACGTCCTTTATGTGAGACATTGAGGTAGGCATTATCTAGTCTTAAAAGGATCTTTTGTTGTTCAAATGATTACTCTTGTAAAGGTAATATAGGGCTCAATAGGTGGTGAAATGGTATATATACCAATTACTAGTAGTTCAAACACTCAATAAAGAGTTGAATAGTTTCATTAACTTAAACCTTGACTAAAAGTTATAAGTTAAGCCACTACTCCCTCATCTAACCTGAAGTTTTCATGTGTATGAATTCTAGAGCAATATATCACAAATAAATTAGTGATGCATGAAGACATTCATCGATATCTAACATATATGCACAAGTAAGATAAAACACAGTAAAGTGTAAATAAGTAAAAAAAATCCAAATGCAAAAATTTAAATACATCAGGTCACATAAATCCTAGTCTAAAACTGCCAAAAATATAAAATCCCCAGTAGAGTCGTTATGTACACATAACGTTGTGGTGTCGTGATCAAGGAGTCGTCATCTAATTATTTGGTCCAGGGTCACTATAAGACTTGACTATTTTGATCTTATATAAAATTCTAGGATAAAAGACTTTTTATGAATAGAGAATATATTAGTACCCTTAATACATCTTACCTAAAATAAGCTGCATTGTGTGATCTAGATATTGCTTAAATGTATTGAAGAGTTCCTAATTGATGATTTGTCTATGACTTTGAAATAAAAGTTTATTCTCATGAATAAATTTGATGTTTTAAATCCACTATGAGCTCATATGCTCAAATAAATTCTTATAGGAAGAATCTATATAGGTGCCCTAACAGGGTTCACCCATTTTAGAAGACAAAAGAGTTTTCCACAACTTATATATTATGATGAAAAATTAAAATTAATGAATACCCGAAATAATTTTAAGAATTTAAATTCCAACCTATTTATTCCAGTTAACTCCTTTTGATTCCAGTCTACTTGTAGGTCTAGCATTTATACAAAAATAGATTAAGCACTAAGAACATGAAGAACATGATGAACATTTAAACCAAACCCAGTAAACACAAATCACAAACCAGATAAGTTTTCATACAATCAATGACAATATTTTGTTTGTAATTATGCATAGATCAATAATCAAGCCTCTATTTTCTTTGATTGACACTTAAAAGTCACAATTTGATTAAAAATATGTTTGGACATTAGAAAAAAAACATAGAATCTAAATACATAAATACGTGTTATTAATGCATTTTAACCTTAGATTATTTACTAAAGATGATAAACTAACATGATTATGTCAAGACTTAACTCAAAACAACTCCAAAACAAGAGGCTAAGATAAAATTCATGCAAAGGACATGAACCCAGAATCTAGAGAATTTCTAGAAATTGAAAAACTATTGTTAAAACCTAAATTTAGCATTCCAGGCCTCCAAGCACATTGCTTTTGGTTCTCAAAAACCATATTACCAATATTAAGCATAGATGAATCTAAAAAACTAACAAATAACATCAAATTATTAATAATATGCATAAAGTTTCAATTCCTAAAACTGTCAAATCTTATCTATCTTATATATCTATGCAATTTGGATTCAAAATTAGTTTTCTAAACATATTTTGGTCATGAACAAGCCTTGTTAACATAGGATCAATGATATTGCTTCACAATGCATTAATTAAACAAAACAAACCAACATTGTTTTATAAAAATTAATCAAACTAGAAAGCTTTTGTCACATTAAAAATATCAAACACACCTTAAAAAAATATTAAAATTTAGAATCAAGATCACAACAACAACAACAAAAAAAAACACAATCTTTACTGATTAAAAAAAATTCATATGTTCTAGAAGAAACATCAAGAATAGGATCTTCGATTAGTAGAGCTCACTTGGCTAGAGAAGAAGGTAAGTAAAATCTCATTTACAACTTATAAGGTTAAATTTAAACTTTTAGTTATAATTATGAATACTAAGTATGAAAGAAATATGGATGAATCGTAAATATGATATGAAATCAATGTAAACAAGTTGTTTTCACAATGAGCGAAAACCAATGTTGGGATCGTTTTTAAAGTTTTTTAAAAATAACTAAGATAGAATTGCTTTTGTAATGAGCGAAAGCCAATATTAGAATTGTTTCATAAGTTTTCAAAAACCAATGAGATAGAGTTACTTTCACAATACACGAAAGCCAATGCTAGGATTGTTTTTGAAGTTTTCAGAAACTAATAAATTTAAGTTGCTTTTACAATGAGTGAAAGCCAATGTTGGGATCGTTTTTTAAGTTTTCAGAAATCAATGAATTTGAGTTGCTTTTATAATAAGCAAAAACTAATATTAATATTGTTTCTGAAGTTTTTGGAAATCAATGAATTTAAATTGCTTTCACAATGGATGAAAGCCAATGTTGAGATTGTTTTTAAAGTTTTCGAAAACCAATGAATTTGAATTGCTTTCATAATGGATAAAAGCCAATGTTAAGATTATTACGAAGTTTTCACAAACCAAATGAAATTGGATTACTTTCATGATGAGAGAAAGCCAATGTTGATATTATTTTTGAAGTTTTTTAGAAACCAATATAATAAAGTTGTTTTCACAATAAGCAAAAGCCAATGTTAGGACCATTATCAAAGTTTCTAGAAACCACGTAATTGAGGTTCTTTTTGAAATATACAAAAGCTTAATGTTAGAAATGTTCTCTTTAGATTGGTGGAAATTAATATCGGGGAGATAAGTTGTCAAAATAAAACTAGTATGATGAAGTTTTTGTAAATTTTTTTATGATTAATTATATTCTAGTTATTTTAGGAATGGATGTGTAAATGTCATGAGTATTATTGTGGAAGTGTAAATATTATTCATGAAATCTTCTAATGGATTGGATAGGTATAATGAGTACCCTTAGTGTATATACCTAGGAGTAAGATTTTGTTTAAAATATAAATTTATGCTCAATTAATCTTTGTTGTAAGACCTCTATATATTGGTGGACCAAGTAATTATACGGTAAATGTACTCTAGGATTTCAGAACTTTCGTTGTGCATGTAATTAATTTTGTAAGTGATATTGAAAACTCTTTTTATTACCTTTGTTTTTTAATGATATTATCATATCTATGCGGGTTTATGTAATGAAATCCTCAAGTAAAATAAAAAAAACATTTATACCATTTCCATATAAATTTTCATGTGTGTTTAAATTATGCTCCTCTATCTGTATATATCTCAAGATCAATAAACATGTGTGATTTAACATGTTCTTCTCCTAGCCAATATTTATAGTTAAATTCTTATAAATGAATATAGTGTTGTTATCAAAAGGTGATATGTATATATATATGAGGTTGAAATTGACTTGTGGTTAAAAGATGTTATGAAATAAGTTCTAAGATAAATGGTCTATGTGGTTATAATAATTGTGCAATGAAGGAATTAGTCAATAACTTGGTATGCCCATTTATAAAGAAAATATGCCAAATTTTTATTAGAATTGTTTATCAATCAATATAGAAATATGATCATATGTATAAATACAGAAAAAACCACAAAAAAAATCACAAACAAAATACATACTTAGTTTAAAATGTGAAAGCATTGCAGTATTTTCATAGTTAACATTCTTTAAAGGATAGGGGTGTTACAAGTTGGAATCTTTATATTAGACTTGTTTTGTAGTTGTGGTTTTGGTTTTGGTAATTTTGCCAAACTTAGAGAATAAGGAGTTGTTTTTGGGCCCTTTTACTTTGAGAGAAATATGGTCAACCTTTGATAAAAATCTATTGAGAAGTTTTAAGAGTGAACACATGAAAAAAGTTAGTGGTTTTGTCAAATGGATGTTACAATCATGACTGATTAGGTTAACTATTTTCAAGGCCTCATCAGAGTAACTTCAATATAAATGTTGTTTGAGACCACATGAAATTGGTAAAAAAAGTGTACATTTTTCATTTGGATTCAATTTTGCTCAATTTGAAGGTCTGTAGCTTCACCTTCATTTGTCGAAAGGTACCTACTTGATCAATTTAGAATTTAAAAATGCAAGGAAAGCTAATTGGGGGCAATATGTTGGAGACTTTTATAAAAGAATTTGGGTGTAAATGTTCAATTTCACGGGCATGAGGTTGTAAATGGGGTGTTTCTTGGTTGAATGGTAGTGGTTACAACCCTTGAGGTAGTCAAAAATGACATATTTATTCACCTGAAGATGTCTACTCCACCATCCAAAATCGTCAAGAAAAAAACGAATAGTGGATGAAAACACATTGTCTAGGTTAAACATTAGAAATTATTGTTTTATAATTTGGGATTTAGATAATTTTAATTTGGTCCATACTCTTCCTATCGTTTTTAATTGCATTTATAATTGTCTCCTCACTTTTAATTGCATGCAATTACACCTCTATTAAAATCAAATATCTACCCTAAAGTTTAATGTCTTTTACAAACAAGTCATTGATTTTTAATTTGTTCAATTTCATCCTTAATTTACCATCAAAATTCCAATTCTTTTCAATTTGACTTCTGATTTCACCAATTTCTACCCCTGAAATTGTGTGCCACTTACAAGTTGATCCTTGGTCTTAAAATTTTGCAATTAAGTTCTTAAATGACATTCAAACTTTAATATTTTTATAATTAAGCCTTTAATTTAACCAATCAAAACTTTCAAAATCTAAATTCAATCCTCAAACTTCAATTTATTCTAATTAACACCTAAATTGACTCCAAAAAATTATTTCTCTCTCAATTAAGTTGTCAATTTCAAAATTTTCATTGAGTTCTTACCCATTAAAATTTATGTTTCTTTACCCTAGATAAAAACATTTTCACCAATAGAGTTTTTTGTTAATCATAACTAAATTATCAATTTTATTAATTTTATATATTTTAATCCTTTAATTTTTTCATTTTTCATCTTAATTCTCTATTACCAAATTTGGACAATCTTCTAGGTTTTTTTTAATATATATACTCTTGTATGTTGATTTTTTTTTCTTAATTTTTTTATGGGGTAAAACATGAATAACAACACGTATTTGACACGTTGCATTGCAAAGAAGCTCCATGGTGTCCCTGAAGGAATTGTTGCAACCCATGAATTGCCACATGGCAACTAAGGGCTCGGTCTTTAAAGGGGTCCTATAATCATACTGTCGAGGGCAACACCTGAGCGGCACTCGACAACACCATTGTTTAGCGTGTGACATAATGTTAGATTTCTATGATAAGGCTGGTAGATGAAAATCACGAAGAAGTGATGTCACTTTTTATCATTTGGGTTTTGAATCCAAGGAAACTTATGATGATGTCATTTTGAATCTGAATCTACATATAAGCTGTTAAGTTTTTATAATGATATATTTAAGATCCAAGTTGGAGAAATTTAATCTCCATATGTGAAGTTTGAGGTTCAATTTAAATATGTAAAAATTGATTCCAGAAGTACTCAAATTGCTTAGAACAAAAATTTAAAAGAAGAATAATAAGATGGCAGCAGCTTCTTCTGCTTTGATGTGGAAACTGGGATACATAGAAATGATCCACTATTTCACTTCACGACTCCTTTTATCTTACACGAGACTCTGTCTTTCTTATATAAATGGTGAGTGCAAGTTTTATTGCAAGCATTAGCAGGCTTATTTCATTATTTCATACTAAGTACGAGTACATACTTCAAAAAGACCCAAAGCAGCTGATAACCAGGGACTTGTATGAGATCTTAACTCGGGCTCTATTTTTACAAGCAAGGAGGGATCCCGTGGTTTACGGAGGATAAAGCAGGGGCAGCTTGCTTGCTTCTATCTTTTGAGAGCAAAATGCTGCCTATACCATTCTTAAATAGGCACTAATAAAGAGCTTCAAAATGTTCTTGTCTCAACACCCTCTTGGAACCAAGTCCTTGATAAATAATTGAGATCCAACATCTATTTATATAACTGTGCCATCCTCTATTGTTGCCTTTTCCAATATAATCGTGATTCCAGATCGAATGTAGAACCCTTTTTCTTCCCGGTCTGCTTCTTGCACACCCTGCAAAACCAAAGCATTGAGATACATGCATGCAAAATTTTCATAGGAGTTTATTGAGAAGGATTATGTATATGAGCATAGTTTGAATGAGTGGTGTTACTTACATCTTTATTCATAATGATCACGTCTTTCCCTATCTTCGCATTCTTGTCAATTATGCAGTTCCTTCAAGAAAAACCGCAAGCTTTTTGTCAGAAATAACCATTTATATATCCTTGTAGTCTTATAAATGAAGTAAAAAAAGGAGGTGGTGGGAGGAGGGGGGAATCCATATATTTCGTTCAAGTTTTCAGTCTATTTTCCAATATTGAGTCCAGTACCTGATTTTTGAGTTCCTTCCTACGCCAATTGGGACTTTACCCTCTGCCAGAAGAGAGGCAATTTCAGCTTCAGTTTGGTAGTAGTCTGCCCCAAGCATCACGGTATCCTGAAGACAGAATAAAGAGGGTTGGTTATTGCTCACTCATGTAACCAGAAAGGAAAAGAAAATGTGAAGAATGGAAGAAAAGATGATGGATCACCTTTAACTCAACACCATAATCTAAACGGGAGCGTTCGCCGACCACAGAGTGTTGTACAGTGCATTCTCTCAAGAAACATCCATGGGAAATTATTGCATCTACAATCTGAAAAATCAACCTAGAACATCAGAAGGAATGTAATTCATCAAATCCACAAATTGGAGCTCAATGTACATCAGCTTACCCGACATTTATCAATTTTGGTTGGTGGTAGGAATCCAGGAGATGTATAGAAGGGTGTCTTTGGGTCATAAAACTCAAACTTAGGAGGCTGCAGAAAATATATAGTCAATCAAAAACATGAATCTGGTCTTAGTGAAAAGAAATTCAAACATACATGCTTGAAATAATATGGAGAGCTAAGTACAAATTGCTGAAGCATGGAAACTCAGATGGCTATATTGCATCTGAAGCCAGAAATCTTTGCAAGGCAGTAATGATTCACATATCTTCTCATCTTATATATATGGTAGCAATAGCAAGTGCCATGAAAAGGCAAGAGAAAAGGTGCCTGAATTCATTGAGAGACAAAAGAAGTGGCAGAAAATATTTCATATTTTCTTCAGATGACATTATCTGCTACATATCTATATACCTTTTCGATCACATGGTAAGTAAAAGAATGGTATGGAATTTAATTCCAAAATGCCAAGAGTCATAATTATAAAACTAACCTCTTCAGCGAGGGCCAAGTTAGCTTCATAAAATGACTTGATGGTTCCTATATCCTCCCAGTAGTCTTTGAAAATATATGCCTGCAAAGCAATATTATATTAGAACTATATTTTCCACAGGAAGCGTACATGTTGCACAGAGTAAAACAAATTGAATGTGAACAAGAAAAGAGCTCAGTTTTTTAGTTCTTCGTTATAAGCTTGTTTATTCTTCTTTTACACCGTGGTAGGAAAAAGGGAGCAAGGTGGACGGTAGGTTTTGCTCTAGGCTGACAATCATCCTTCTGTCAAAACAGATTGAGAAACATATTAAAAGAACTAATATTTAAACCTATAAAGTTCTCTTACTTGGACATTGTGCTCCATTACAGCTGCAGGAATGATCTCAGATCCAAAGTCATTTGATGTGGGATACCTCCACCTCAGAAGCTTCAATAAAATATCTGTTTTAAACACATAGACCCCCATTGATGCAATATAGGAAGATTTCAAGGCGTCTTGCGGAGACAACCCTAGATGAGTCGTATCTACTTTCTGCAGAGAATCGACAAAAATATATATGCTTGTAATTCAGTATGATCTGGATTTCATAGTACTTTTATCACTATAACATAAGGTAATTGCGTAAGGAAGCCAGATGATCAAAATTTCAGATTTTATATAGAAATTATGATGTTATTTAACAGTCATAAGGAAAATGCCAGAGATTTTAGACACGGCAGGCACCTAGATACTTATTCTTGCCAGAATATACGAGGGGCATGCATGTGGGTGTAGATTCAAAGGATGCTATGACAAAAGTAAGTCTAAACATGAGAATTCTGAAACCCTCACCATTTCCCTCAATTCTGAACCCTTCGGTTTTTCAGTGAATTGGAAAATTTGGCCCTTGCTGTCTATTTTAACCAGTCCATAATCTGATGCACGGCTGCAAAGCAATCAAGATGAAATGTTATAAAACACAAGTTTCCATAACCAGCAAACCAAGAAAAAATATCATTTGAAGCAAAGATAAAGACTCAACAGACCTTTCGCCCACTGCAACACATGAAATTGTAATATCAGCATTACTATCAACATGATGCTGTTGATTCATAGCAAACAGGTAAGCCAGAGTTAAGAATATGTTAACTATATTTAAAGTCCATTTCATTAGAGAAACAATGGCATACTTGCACAAAGTCCATATAATCCATTCGGTAAAGATGATCTCCGGACAAGATAAGTATATTCTCAATGCTCCTGTTCTTGGCATCCTACAAAAGCCAACATAATTTATAAGACTCCAATTCAATTTGAGCAAGGACTGGAGCAATGTGGAGTATGATTAGTTATTTACAGATGAAATTTCCTCAAAAAGTTTTTATATTCACCTCAAAAACCCATGTGAATTGCCTCACAGCATCTGCTGTTCCTTGGAACCATTTCATTCCTGCTTCCCCAGGCGTTTGAGTTGCAGCTAAAACCTGTTAATCAAATGTGTTCACAATTCAACACCTCATTATGAAGAAATCATGTTAGAAATTTGATGCCATTTTTATTGATTAAATCACTTGACATATAAGAAGTCCAATTAGAATAACGTGTTGTCAATGTTATCATTGAGATTTGCTTATAACTCATCTGCCAAAATTGGATGATCTGCAATCTCCTGATCAGATCATTGACATGAAAATTTACCAAAAGAAACTTCTGCTCTCGTATCAAGTGAATTAGGAAACCTGGAATTTGATTGTTATCTTACTAGAAAAAACCAAGTTCAAGTAAACTTTGATTGCTTGCTGTGTATGTTGTCACAATTACATAAAGTTTTACCAGCACAAAAAACCTACACGATAGGAAAAAATATCATATGGCATCCCGGATTTTGTATTGCAGGAAGTTCAATTTCCGATTCCGAAATCAGAAATTCAAAGGCATAATAAACACACCAAGACTGGAATCATACCTCCACAAATCCATCTCCAAAGTTAATACCATTTCCGAAATACGTGTGCGCAAGATGCCGGTTCAGGGAAGCCGAGTTGAACTGCGTCAACACAAAGATCTTGTTTATTCCACTATTGATGCAGTTGCTCATCGGGATGTCTATAAGCCTATAGCACCCTCCAACTGGTACCTGCAGAATACAATGAACTGAATTATTAAACCTCAAAACTTACAATCTTTACTCATCATATTCTATGAATCAAACATATTTTCTTACAGCTGGAGTTGCTGCCCTTCTGGTAAGGGGAAATAGCTGAGTCCCCGCACCTCCGCCTAATATGATTGATGCTACATTTTTTGGGTCTGCTCTTCTTCTCCCGAATCGCGGCGGTTGTAAGGTCTAACATCAATTAGGAACCGTTCAGGGACGAGTATACTTCAAATTATGATCAAACTCACACATGTTTAAAAATCAAAATCATTCATATTCAGAAACTAAGATGGCTATATTCATATTATAAGAAATTTTGAACATGGAGGATATCAAAGAATGACCAAGGAATGCAAAAATTGAATATATAATTAAATCAACTTACCACAGTCTCTTTGCCATTATTTGATGTCAAAACAGCGAAAGCAACACCAGGCGTGAACTTATTGACACTCTTGTCAACTTTCAAGCTTTTTGCAAACTGATTGACCCAAACACTGTTATTGAAACTCCCTCTGATCCTTTCACCCCAAAACTCTGTATCTCCATTGTTAAAACCACCCTTGCTAGCTTTTGCCACATGAGTATTAGCCCTCAAAGCCACACAGCAAGAATCCATTACTGCACTCTCACAGGCAGCCCACTTGTGATAATCGTGATGGATCACAATCAATAAGTATTTAATTCACTCAACAAAGCACCGCGTACAAATCCCTATAAAAGCTGGGTGCTAAAACCAAGTAACCAAGTAAAGTAAAGATCACGTAAGATAAGGTACCGACTATAAATAGGTGAAAATGGAATGACTGTTGTGTCACATGCTCTTACACACTAGAGGAATCGAGAAAGTACCAAATCTAAGCAACCAAAAGCCCAAGTTTAACAATATAAAACGAACTTTTAAGTACAACCCAGATAACAGAAGCTACCATGAATCGAGAATCTAAAGTAGCAAAATGCAAACGAATCAAACTTCTGACTGAAATAACACATAAAAGATCACATGAGAAAACACAACAAGTGGGCTTTCAGGGGGTGGAAATAGGAGTGAACGTGAAGTGATGCTGACACTGGTGGTTAATATGGCTTCATTGGCTTGTGAATCCTCACGAGAAATCTTGCATTGCATTCTCTTTTATACATTAAAAATATTGAATGGGGTCTCTCTTTCTTCTCCCCACCCTTGCGCTCTCGAGGCCTGTCCAGATATAGAGATGTAAATTACATTTAAAATTTTTTTATTTAAAATATATATTAAAAAAATATTTTTTAAAAAAATATTTTTAATATTAAGATATTAAAATAATTCAAAAAAATTAATCAATTTTTTTAAAAAAAAATTAAAATTTACACAAATATCATATTAACCTCATTGCTAAATATATTTTTTTTCACTTAATTTGTTGCCTTCATCATTTCTGTCTTTCTATATTCAAATTTTATAAGTAAAGTTATCAATTTTATTATGTTTTGTTTGAAATATCTTTTATAATTTCAAAAAACATAACAATTTGAAACAAATTTATGGATTACTCGGTTTCAAAATTTAGACAATCATCGTTTTGGCCTCATTGTCAAACATCTTTTTTTCCATTTAGTCTATTGCCTCCATCATTTCTGCCTTCCTGTATTCAAGATTTGTCAAGCAAAGTTATCAATTTTGTTATGTTTTCTTTGAAATATCTCTTACAATTTCCAAAAACAGAACAACTCGAAACAAACTTCATCTCGCTCTAAATGTTGATTGATTCTGGATTACTTGGCCAACTTCCAGTCAAGATGTCCTAGTTTCATTTCATTTTTTCCCTTCCTTGAATAATATTTTTTTCCCTTCTATTTTTTTAATTTATAATTTATTTTTAATTTTATCATTTAATATTTAATTTATTAGAGATTAGATTTTATAATTTATTATGATTTGCTTTTTCTGTGGTTATCTTAATTTCATGACTCATGTTACAAGTTTAGTGGGTTAACCTAGTTGACTCAAGTTTTTTTTAATTGATATTTTTTTTTATCATTCAATATTTTGTTGAATATGAATTAAGTTTTGTTATTTATTTTAATTTATTTTATATAAAGTTATCTTAATCTCATAACCTAGATTACAAGTTTTACGAGTTAATCTGAATAGACTTAAATCTTTTTATTGTGTCATTGTCACCACTCGATTCACGGATCCATTGTCAGTACATAAGCAAGGTCCGCATTTAGGGTTCTATACATATACATACCCAAACTTACATACAAATTTTTTCCTTGTATAAATAAAACATAGTTCTACATAACATTATATTATAACTAATTTCATAAAATAAATTGAGTATCTTAATACAAGAGTTAATACAAATATCATAATTGTGGAGAACTAACTATACATAAAAGAAAAGTAAATAACTTTCACACATAATCTACTAGCGAGTTATAAATCTAAAAAAGATATATAACGAGAGGATGAGTTCAACAACTCAGTGAGTAAATAACTTTTAATATACATATACAAGGTAATACAACAATGAGGAATACACACACACACACACACACACACACACACACACACACACACACACACACACACACACACACACACACACACACACACACACACACACACACAACTATGACTTTAAGTTCTTGTAGGAAAGTTTATCAAATAGACCATAACAAGAATATCATAAGGTAAGGCTTGTTAGAAAATTAAAATGGAATTAGCATGATGCTTCATACTATGGGATGATCAATCACTATATGTTGGTGACTCCCTCAACCAACTAGAATTCAAATACGATGTACATAAAAACTAACACTGCCTTGTTAACATAAGTATTATGACTAGGATACCATATGTTTATATCATAATCACACATACATATTCATATCTCAAAGTTCAACTTAAGACATTAATAAAATAAAAAACTATCAATTCAGAAATATATAATGATTCATATCAAAGATTTAATTTCAATAAGTGATCATGCTTAATCATAAATAAGAAATAAATAACAATATAAGAATTACCGAGAAGCACGATCAATTTATTATTAATAATTAAAGTATTTATAATACTCTTCTAGCATATAAAAAATTATCTACTCACCTAACTCAAAAGTAGAAATAACACATAAGCGGATATCAAAGGCAATTCTATTGATATCCCGCAGGTAGAGTATCAAGATTATCTAAATACAAAAAAAGATATACTAAAAAACAACTTGGAAAAAATATACAATTTATTCAATACACTTAACTTAGGGTCTAATCTATAATCCTATATGTTTATGAACCAAATTGGTCCTTTCTTCTCAGAAAACTAAAAAATCAAATGGTTTCCCAAGATCTAATTCAAAAGGAAACAAAACATAAAACTTGATAATAATTCACAAATAAACCTCAATTATTCATCAAAACCAATATGAAAAAATGAAATTATAGTTAGGGTATTAATCTAGAATTTTCTAATATTTTTAGGGGTTACATTGTAATTTTTTCAAATTAAAGAACCAAATTGAATATGTCAAAAATTCATAATTATACTGAAATTTTATCAATAATTCATCCTTAATCATGTCCAGAATCTTGAATTATTCTCTAGAGATTAATTTGTAATTTTTCTAAAGTTCAAGACTAAATTATAAATTACTAAAATTGAGGGACCAAATAGAAATATCATCATCTTCAATCTTAAAACCATTTTATCCAGATTTTTAGCAGTGGTTTTGCATAATATCTCAATGTTCTTATACCCAACATATCAATTAAATTAATTGGTCTCAAAATCATTATTCCTAACAAAATCATCTAAAATTAAACCAACTAAACCATTACCCATAAAAATTAATTCATAATATTTCAATCAAACCCAAATCATAATCTTCAAAACCCTAATCTTTGACAAATTAATAATCTTAATTAATAACATTAATTATGTACATTAAAACATAAATCTTACCTTTTAAATTTATGTTTTGTAACTGTCTTCTCTCTCTCTCTTTTCTCTTCCTTATTATATTTTTCAACTCATATATAATTATTTCAATGCCCCCTCATTTCTTTATACTTAATATCTATCCCTCCAAGGGTATTATTACCTTTTACTATCAACTCTGTCTATTTCAAATTAAAATATTACAATCCTTCTTTTAAATTGATTTTTCTAAATTTTATCATTCAATAATGAGTTTATTAAGCTTTATAATTTTTTTATACAGGGTTATCATGATCTCATGACTTGAGTCGTGAATTTGAAGGTTAACCCAAGTTGACATAATCGATCTGATATATTATTGTTTTGATATTTAAACAAAAAAGTCATCTTGAATTTTTTTTGTATCAAATTATAACTTTATTAGTCATTGAGGTTGTTTTTGGATTCATTAAGTCAACTCCCACATGATTTAAAATTATTTTCTACTAGAAAAACATTAGCTACTCCATTGTGTTTCTTTTTTAAATTAAAAATAGTTGATCATACTCATAATGTAGCGCAAATGAAAATCTAATAGTTATTAAATAGAAATGTTTAATTTTAAAATTATATTTAGATACTTGGCATTGTGTTTGAAATTTGAATTATATATAAACCTCAAAACAACTCACAAAAATACTAAAAAAAAAACAAAATATATCATTTAAATTAAAAAAAAAAAACACTAAAGAATAGAATTGAACACCTCCTTTCTTGTTATAAATAGAAAACATAAATAACGAACATCTGTCCATATCAAATTTGATACCTTAGTACCAAAATATTCTTAGTTTTTTATCAAACTGTAAATGCCATATTTTTATTTAAAATTTATTTTTTATATAATCTTAGAATGTTTTGATATATTGATGTCAAAAATAAATTTTTTAAAATAAAAAAATATATATTATTTTGATGTGTTTTCGAGCAAAATATACTTTGAAAAGCCACCACCACCACACTACAAGACATACATGCATAATTAATTAATTTTTTTTGGACTGAAATATTGATAAGTAGATGATTAGTAGAATTATCTTAAATTCAGAATAAGTGGCATCCTTTGCCTAGCTTATATGCCAATTAAAGTTAATTTCTTATACATAAAAAAATTAAAAGATATAATATTCGCATCAATTTAATATTGAAAATATGAAAAAAAAATTAAGAACATAATTTGGACATCAAAATTACTTATGAAGTTTGCCCATTAATAAAATCAGCAATTGAAAAAAGGATTATTCATGTTACATGACACGACCAAAAAATTAATGTCTTCTTCCAAGTGTAGGAGTGTCGAAGAAATAAATAACCCGATAAGACCGAGGTCAAACCACAAAGAGATTAACTATATAAATTATAATTAACAACAACAACAACAACAACAACAATAATAATAATAATAAAGAGAGCTTTGAGACGTGATATTGATATAAGAATTAAACAATGATAAAAATAATTATCAAGATTAGAGGATCTACTAACGGTATTTCAAACAAGTATAGTATAAACTCTTATTACTTAACTGGAAACCACATACAAAAGAGCTTCCAATTGGATTATAAATTGTTAACATATTACATTAGTTATCTTATTCGAATAATGCTAATACTTGTAAATATTGTG
>NW_011499917.1:126020-157581 GCF_000495115.2 Populus euphratica | reverse complement strand
GATTAACCATTTAACAAGTAAAGTATTAAAAGTGAATAAGATAACAAATATAAAACATGTTAGTATCAAACATTAAAGTCCATTTTGAGTTTATATTATTCTATTCTTACATCATTATTGTAACATTTTCACCTTGACATAATAAACTTAACTAAATATAGTGAAAGAGAGAAACATAAATAAACGAGAGAAACATAAATAAACAAGATAAGAACATAAATAAAATATAAGTTCATTAAGTAAAGGAAAGTAAATGAAATGCATAAATAAAAGATTACTATAAACAAAACTTAAGCATTACAAAATATAAAAAGAGAAAACAAGAGTATGATATTGATCTAAAAATTAAGATGCTTAAATGCATGACAAATGCCTTCTTTAATAGGCCAAAATTAGAAACTATTGATTTGTTGACTAATTGTTGAGTAAGTGGCCATATCTTGACTTGGTGACAATCCTTATCTTCTTATCTAAACAAAAAGTTATTGTTAATATTAGAATTTGGGCAGACTTAAATCATGAAAGTTCTAGGAAATTGTTTCAACTTTCTAGAAAACAAATGAGGTCATTTAGACTTCTAGAACTCAAGATATGGGCTGAACATTAAACAGTATCTAGGCTACAGAACAAATTCAGACTTTTTCGTTGTCGCTAAGATTTGGACTTTCAAATAGCAAAAATGAGTCTTGCCTTCCTCATGAATGTTTTAGGCCTACGTTTTAGCTTTTCATCCACATAGAGCAACCTAAATCTAAGATCTACAGCTTTAGATATGACCCAATGACCGAACAATATTCTAGTTTGGATTGAACCAACATCTCTTTTCAAAGTTTGGCCCTCTCTTTATCCTTTCAATTTCAGTACTAAAACTCATCAATCAATCCTTTTATTTATATGATAGGCCTGTATTTAAGATAAATATTTACCATAAAATAAAGGTATCTTATGGTATCAGACTTATTTTTATAAAACATGCTTTAATTAGGGAGTTATTGATACTTCAAGTACAAAATGATGATATAAAACCTTGATAAAAATACACTTTTAAGTACTAATCATTACATCCTTAACAATTCAAGTTGTTCTAACCTACTAATATTTCTTGAAATTATTATCTATATTAGGAGAGCAATTATGTTTGAAAGGTTTATCATCCTCATCCTCTTTGTAACAACAATGAGTTTCACGCCTCAATATAATGGCTTCCTCTATCCTTATATGATTTTCCATGACTTGTTTTACCTTCAACAGGTTTTTATCTAGTAGAGTATACAAATATTTTCATAGAAAACGTCATCTTACTCCACTTATCAAAGCCTTTAAAGTCACTGGCTCAATCAATTCTTTTATCTTGAGCATTTCTTCGTTAAACCTATTATAATATACCCTGGTGGATTGTCCTCTTGATTTAGTAATAATGAAGAGTTATGTGGAGCTTCTCTTGGTAAGTATACTGGTGTTAAACCATGACACAAGTTTAGTATAGAGATCATTAAAACTCATGATAAAGCTTGGCTTTATGTTGTTATATCAGGCTCGTGCTAACGCTTTAAAGTTTGTAAAGAGGATCTTACATATAACATTATTATCTTGGATGACCAACTCAAGGTTGCTACATATGTTTTGGACATGTTCTCATGGATCTTTAAGATCATTATAGTTATACAAAGTACAAAGTCATCTTTATGAAGATGTACTTTTTAGGGATAAAGGTGTGCAAGACTCACCTAGATAAAGGTGATCATTTTATCTCATAAAGACTGTAAATCTCGTGTTAGAAGTATTTATCAGTCATGCTTCTTCCTGATCATTGTCGAATAGACTACGAAAGCTGGAGAATTATGGTGTGGAACGATGAGATTGATAAGTAACACCAATCTTCTGGTGGCCAGACATATCACATATAAAGTAACCATTTATTAGGAGTGCTTCATGTCTACAAGAAGAATCTTTAGAGGGACTAAGAAATTATCAAGGTGGAAATCATTCCTAGCTATTTTTTCCAACCTCGTCTAGATAATAAAAAAAAATTCCTAACAAAGAAGAATGCTTTTGATTAGAAGGTTAGGACTTAGAGGGCTACTTCATGTGCTAGGACTTGTTGAGGTAGTAAGATTTGAGGTTGTCTCTAGGATGTCAAGATGGCTTTGATAAAGGTTTAAACCTGATTGATGAGTTGTTGAAATTCTAATGAAGCAGACGTGTCAACAACTACAAAGAGATCCATGACACATTTCATCTCATGAGTATCTCAATTGTTTGCCATTAATAGTGATCAAGGATATCAAAAATCAATTCAGAAAGAATAGTTGATGACTTTTTTATCAGTTCCCCATAAACGATGTCAATTGATAATGTTTTAAGAATCTAATATGCTCAATAACAAGGTTTTTTTAAAATGTTTGAATAACGGGTAATCATATGTTCATTTCGGTATTTCCTTCTCTATAATTCATTAAATTGATGGTTAGTGATAGAAGATCTGGTGCTTGCAAAATAGTTCCTTTTAATGGGATTTAGAAGTATCTGCAGCCTTTTTTTTCCCTTCTCTTGGAGGTCCCAAACCCAACCAACACCCTTTCGATGACGAAGTCATTGAGTTTTAATAAAGGATTGCAATAAATGAGAGAATGTGATTTTAATTCTAAGAACAAGATTATTTATTTTTAGTTGTGTATGATAAATGCTCTGAAAATAAGAGTAAGGATATTTTAGAGAATAGAAAAGGTGTGAACCTTTTTACGTGGATGGTTTTGAAGATATATATATAGCCTTTGAACTTTATTATTTGCTTGAATATAGAGGTTGAAGTGTCATTTCCTTGTGATATTATTAATGAAATGAAGTGTCATTTCCTTGTGATATTATTAATAAAATATAAATATCTCTTACACAATATTAATGAGTGATATATATATTAAATAATATTAATGTTGATGAAAATATAATAAGTTCTCAGGAGACTTTTATGCACTCAGAGATATAGAGAGAAAATAATTACTTTTAATATTTTATATTAAAAGATATAAAAATAAACAAACAAATTATTGTGACCCAACATAAGACCTGAAAAGATTATCAACTCTATATGTAGTTGGACCTAACTCAAGAGTGATGAGTCTAACAGCTTACCAAACTCTTAAGTGCATGAGTTCACGACCTGAAAAGATTATCAACTCTATATGTATTTGGACCTAACTCAAGAGTGATGAGTTCATCATGTAGCTGAACCCAAAAGTGTTAAGTCTGACATCTATTTAGATCTTGATATGTGTGGGCTTAGTATGTGGTTGAATTCAAGAGTATTGAGTTTAGCACCTCGCTAAACCCACATGTACTTAAACCTAGTAAGTGTTGGGTCTAGCACCTCACTAGATTTTCATGTATGTGGGCTCAATATGTGGCTGAATACAAGGATGTTGGATATAACACCTCTTTTAGACATGTGTGTACTTGGATCTAATATATAGTTGAACCCAAAAATATTTAATTTAAAGGTAAGTCAAACTAATATCATCTAAATTTAACATTCTACCAAGTCTAAATATATTAAGATGTTACCTTGTATTTAACTTTAATCTTTTTAGTCATTAGCTTTTAAGCAAATATATATAATACACTTAACCATCACATTTTCTTTCAACTCATCTTATTTGCTTATTATGTTTGACTTTCCTTTGTTGATAATAATGTTCTTTCAACTCATCTTATTTGCTTATTATTATGTTTGACTTTCCGTTGTTGATAATAATATAATAGTTGTTTATATGTTCATCAATCAAAATGGTAGTATATGACAAATTTTATGCACAAGAAGTATAAAAAGACGGATCCATTTTCATCCAATTCTCTATGTAGATAATAATTCATTTGTTACCCGAGATATATGCTAAATGATCCCTTGATTGATCGTTCCTATTTTCCATAGGTGGAATCAAATGACTGAATTGGTTCTGCCATGGATGTGGTGTATTGATGACAGGAAGGAACCAAGGCAAATTTTGTTCGAGTCCCATGCAGTAGTGACTGATAAGAGATAGCACTCAAAAACAAGAATACACGAGCAAAAGCTAAATGCAAAAGGCTCCATGGAAAAATTTCACGTGGCATGCTAGTGACTTATGAGATGAGAAAGTCCTACTCACTTGAAATCTCTGGGGTGACACTAGATCTTGACCCCTCCTTTCTCGTCCACAAACTGCCTTGAAGATTCGCCGGGGGCCTGGATAGAAGAACCAGAAAACAAAGCATTGCCAATTCTGAAAGTTGAACATGTGCAAGAGAACCTTTTTCAGTTTAATTGTCATCTACAAACCATCCCTAAGCTGTCCTATGCCACAAATCTCAAGATTAGGGATATGCTAAAAAAAGTGGAAATTAATGCATGAAAGAGGGACCATTTTGTAGGAAGGAAAGCAGTCAACTTTTATCCTAAGCAGCACGAGCCATTTCCTTTTTGCAGAATGGCATATTGGCAACCGGGTTAGGGACCATGTTGCCTATATCATCGGATTATACCTCCTCATCCCCACCTCATATTTCTTGGTTCGGTACACGGGAAATATTTGAAGAATCCTAACTACTAAAAAAATTATATGCATTATTATAATTACAAGATAACAATCAATTATTATTATTTTTTTGGTAATATAACAAACAATTGTTAACACAATGCAATAATATAATCAAATCCAATATTAAATTTTACTACAACAGAATTAATTGATTGAATACAAATAATCAAAATATAAAGTTACATAGCAACAAATCCACGTTAAAAGATCATTGTTGAGCAAATATACTTCATGAAATATCAAAAACGGGGGAGATGAGTTTCTCGTTGGGACAGGAAAGATGCTGCCGAGGCCATCCCTATTTTCTATTTATGTAATTGGAAAATAACCCTCATACCATCCCATCTATCCATTGGGTAATTTTGCCATCCCACCTCCTTTAGGAAGCAGCTTTTGCAAGTCTTGTTTCACTTGACATCGTCAATCTACATCAGGACTGGTTAACGCTGCGAATTCTGGTCTCATAATAGTTAAACTGATAAAACCTTGGAGGTTGGCAAATGAACATACGTATCTTGAGCAACTTACCAAACACCAAAGAAAAAGTGTCTCTTGATCAAAACAATTAACTTCTAAACTAACAGCGCAACTCACTTCCACAAACAGCCAAAAAAACTGAAAACGAAAGGCAGCAGAATGCAATGCCATGCACAGAAGACCAAAACCAGTAGAACAAGAAGTGCATACCACATGGGAGAAAATAATCTAAAGATGCAAAACCAATATCTCGAGAACTCTGAAAAAATTCATTCAACACAAATGATAGGAACCTTCTAAAGATTGTTATCACAGTCACATGAATAAAAAGTAATTGCAGTGAAGCTCAGCAACATTCTACTGAAAACTAAATAACCCCAGATACAATAAGACACCTAGGTGTTGGTTGCCCTGGTGTAAATCTGCTGGCTTGCATGAGCAGAGACCATCCTAATAGAACCTCTAGCCATCAGTTCCCTAATTGCCTTCCTAGCAAGTGATCCACTAATCTGCAAGGTACATTAAAATACAAAATCAAATGAAACATGCACACAAAATTAAATAAAACACGAAAGCAGAGTTAGACATGCGTACTTAATACTTGGCATGCTAATAAAAATACATTTAACAAAACAATACCCAGGTAGAATACACAAAGCCACAGCTATATCATATTAAGCATAGAGCAGTTGTTGCTCTATGGTCGATGTTATTTTTACACAAAAACCTATACACATAAGCCTCACAAGCCAAAATGATACAAATATACAAGTGCTGAATACCTAGCTTGTAGCCTGAACTCTATTGTAAAAAGTAGCAGACAGTGGACAACAATGTATGACTGACTGATCAGTGTTAGGTATTAAACTGACAAAAGCACTTGGCATGGTACCTCATAACCTGGGTTTGAATCCTGATCCTACTGTTGATAAGAAGGATCATGGTGCAACCTATAATTATGTAGCCAAAAGTCTCTTGGTCCATCCCAATAGACCAAGGTAGACAGACACATTACTAGATCAGCAACCAAACTTGATGTACTTTCACCAATGAGAATATTCTAAGGCATACATAATAGTTTACAGATTCTTGACACCATTACGGAAAAAATAAAACTATAACCACAGAACAGAAACTTTTGAAACACAGAATTGCACGCTCATCTAAATCTCAAAGCCAACCAAAACACAAAATATGCATGATATACGCTCCACATAAGCTAACCAATACACCCATCCAATTGTCACAGCTAAACAAAACACCACCAGGAAAAATGTTACAATAATGAGAATAAAAAGGGACCTATACACCTAATCAACAACAATCCAATTCATGATAATTTTGAGTAACTGTAACTTTTTATTAACTATCCATGATTTTAAACATTCTCTCAAACTCTTCCACCACATTACCATTACAACTTACAAGAATTCTCCTAAAATTGCTACCAAAAACTAAAACATTTTATTCCCTAAAATGGCAACAGCTTGTAGAAAATCAGAAGGTTTACTTCAAGAACAACAAAATTCCTCGGGATTTATGTCATATACCCTAAACACGCCATCAAGTTGGACCCACCCATCACACTGCTCAGAGAAAATGTTTTGGTGAGTGTAGATATTAAATTATGCTAATTTTACTTTACTTCTATCGACATGAATCCGACAGATTTTCAGTGAAATTAGCATAACGCATGCGTTAGTGCTATGCACTTCGTCGTAAACCCAGTAATTAACATATCCTAAAATAATCATAAACAAAAAACCCACGATTTGATGTGACTAAAAATACGGAAAAGACGTAAACTTTCGAGAAAAAACGTAGTGAAATACTGTACCCTCATACGGTCGGAGAGGACAGAAGGAGTGATAAGCTTGTACTTGGGAGCTTCAGAAAGAAGCTTATCATAAGTAGCCTGATCAAAGAGAACCATGTTGTTGACTTTCTCCTTTTGCTTTCCCTTGCTCCACTTCTTCTTCTTTTGCTTCCCTCCTCCTGATTTTGCTGGCTTCGATGATGGTGGCGGTGCCTTCTCCTTCTTCGGTGCCTACACAAACCAAAGATAAAAAAAAAAGTTAGTTCAATTGGATTTGTGAAGAGAAACGTATTGTTGTTGAGATTTGAATGATTTTGTAGAGAAATAGAGGGTTACCATTGGATCTGTTGATGTGGTGTTAGGGGAGGGAGGGGGGAAGAGGCTGCTGCTGCTGCTGCTGCTGCTGCAGGGAACTGGTGAGGGAAATCAGGTAGGCGTTTTGCGTGCGGTACTTGCTGTTATGCAGCAAGTATATATCTAGGGTTTCTTGGTTTGTTAGCTGAATTAGAACGACGACGTAGGATTTCATTTTGTCTAATGGGTTGCTTTTATTGTTTCAAGCTACGCTTAAAGGACTGTTTTGTTGAAAAGCTCCGTATATGTTTTCTCTAATGACAAGCCCAAGCCCAAGACCACAAGTATTTGGGCCCATATCCGTGAATACTGCTTAGTGTTATTTCAAAACACTTTCTGAGTGTGTTGGTTAATCTGTAAAATATTTTTTGAAACTATTTTTTAATAAAATAATATTTTAAAAAAAAAATAACATTAAAAAATTAAAATTAAAAAAAAAATTAAAAAATATAATTTAATATTTTTTTAGACTAAAAACAATTTGCTTTTATACTGAAATTATTTAAAAGTGATTTAGAATAATAATTTTAACTACTGAATTAAAAAGTTTCCTTCATTTTATCGGCATGATAATTGTAATGCGACGAAAAGTAAATTTGTGTCGATTTCCTCAGCAATCTTCTCATACCTCTTTATTTTGCAAAAGAAGCTATCAACAAGAAGAACAAGCTGCCTCTTTGTTTTTATAGTTGAAATGCATTTCCTGATTTTTTAAGTTTTTTTTCTTAAAATTAATATTTTTTATGTTTTTAAATTATTTTAATGTATTTATATTAAAAATAATTATATATATATATATATTATTTTATGTATTTACGAGCAAAATATACATTAAAAATAATTATTTCGATACCTTCAAACATTACCAAAATAAAAAAAGTAATCGATTTTTTGTTAGAGCACCTTGAACATGAAATTAGCCTAATCTTCAAACTGAGTTAATTTGCTCGCCACATGCCACACATTGGTATTTATCATGGAAGTTAAGGTTGATAAACACAAAGGGCAAACCCGTGTGTTAATTTCCTCGAAATGAAATACAAAACCCCACATATACACATATATAATGTGTTTTATTATAAATTATAATAGTAATTTTAATTTTAATTTTTATATTTTTTTACAAGATGTTTCTTTGATTTTTTTTTTCTCAACGAATAGGTGACGCTAATACTATTAAAGAGGTATATATAACGCTTTCTATTAACCAAATTTGATCATCTTTCATCTTACTAAATGCGCAATTATATCCTCTTCCACACTGTATGACATATGTTTACAAATAATAGTTGGATGATCACCAGTAATCTATTGTTTATAATTTTTTTTCTCTTTCCTTATAACTAAAGTGCATAAATTTTCTTTTTATTTGTTCTTTGTTAAGTGAATCATGTTGGTCATAGCCAAGGTCTTTGAGTTTGGCATGGTTGCTAGTCCACATCGCTTGGGTCTAAACCCAAACATCTATGCTTGGCAACCATGTCAAACTCATGCACCTAGGTTTGCTAGACCAGCGTGCCTAGGTAAAAAAATTTAAATTTTTTTAAAAGCACAATTGAATTGCAAAAATAAATAATGTCTCATTCAAGCAAAAATTTTCATTCATATGCATTAAAACTTAATTGCAAACTCTTTTTTATCTGTGTAACTTATTTTATAAATTTTTTATATTTGAAAAGGAAAGAATGAAAAAAATATTGAAAAGAATTTCTTGTATGCCTAGTTATTTATTTCAAGTCTTTAAAAATATTTTTTTTTTGTATGTATTGTAGATGAAAATATTAATTTTATGTTTTCATCCAAGTGTTTGATCGTTTTTTAAAGGGTTTATGCTTTTTTAAGTTTGAGACGTTGTTGCATGTTCTAATCATCAAAATTTGTTTCAATGAGAGTTTATTCTATATTATAAATATTAATACATACAAAAATTTAAAATATATAATTATAAAAGAAAACTTTTGAATTGATATATTATGTTGTAGGAAAAGAAAAATATTGTATATGCAAAAGGACTTATTATCATTTTGACTATTTTAATGTATGCAATTTTTTAAATGATTTCTACTCTAAAATTATAGGTTAATAAAAAAAATGAGTGAATTTTAAAGATGCGTGTAACAATAATGTCAGACTCACACCTCTATCTAGCAACCACGTCAGGCCTAAGATATTTGGATATGGCAACCTTTGCAGGTCCAAGCGTCTTGAGTATGGCAAGGAAACAATACCTTCAGCCATTGATGTTCCTCATGTATTTACTATTCTCTTTGATATATATTTGGCACTTCCAAACTTTACTTACTCTATATAAATAGTATAAAACTTAAGGGAATTGAATAAGTGAATATAGGGATCAAATAATATTATTTATAACCAAAGCTTCCATCAAACTTTAATTGCTATGTGTCCCTTATATTTAGTATATCATAAGGTCATTACAACCTTAAAGAGAACCACTTTAAAAGCTTATAAGTATGAAGGTTACAATCTTTAGGTAAATTATTTTAAGAGCTCATAATTATAAAGATTATGATCTTTAGAGATGATTACTTTAAGAGCTCACGAGTATAAAAAAGAGTTAAAGAATCATTTATAATGACTTTTTAAAAAGTAGTCAACAATCAAAACTAAAGTACCTTGCTCAGAATAACCAATTTGATTGTTAACATTGTAATATTATCTTTTAGTTTTAAAATAGCTAATATAGAGGAGAAAGTTATAGGTAATATATTTATAAAATCTTATATATTGTGTTTTCATTCATGATTGCATATTAACATACAACTCTTTTTTATGTGAAATTCTTCTCTTTGCGCATTCTTACATTATATCAAAATTATCTAAGACTCACTTCTAATTGATCCTCTTCAAACTATTTGACTCCTAACATTCCATAACTTTTCAATGCAATCTTCCCATCCTCCTTACTAAACGTACACGTTTGAACTACCAACTTGGAAAGCTACCATGTTACCTTACCTCAAAGGTTATAAATTTTTTAGCTATGTAGATGGCACTATAAATCAGGCAGCTAAAACTATCATTACTTATGATGGATTTACATGTCCCAACCAATCTTATACTAATTAGGAAACCCAAGATAATCTTATCCATGCATCAATTCTTTTATTTCATATAAGGTATTAGCACAAGTTGCTCATGACAACATGTTCTCTTAATTCTGAATGGCTGTAATTTCTGCCTTTGCATCACAGTCTCATGCTAAACAAGTACAAGTTTGATCTCAATTCTCTACTTTGTGAAAAGAAAGTCTATATATAAGTGATTATTTTATGACAATCATCTTACAAATGAGTTGGCTATTGTTGGACAACCTCTAATGTGTGATAATATCATCACATATCTACTTGTCGGGCTTGTTTTAGATTATAACTCTCTTATTTTCATGGTCATTCATTGTGATATCTCTCTTACCTTGGAAGATGTTTATTCTATACTCTTGACATGTGAGGCTTATATTCAACATAATAATTAATTTTTATACTTGCTCATTGCCTCTGTCAATGTTGTTACCTAACAACTACCTCTCACAGGAAGATAGTTTCATAGCTATTCATCAGCAACTAGAGGCAGGGGGCATGGTCAATTCAATAACCATACTAGTGGTCATGGTAATAATAGTTTATTATGTCGATTTTGTGAAAAATTGGTCACATAGCCTCCCTTGATTAGAGGTGTTTTAATCCAAATTTTCAAACTCCAACACCACGTCCAAATCTTCAAGCAAACCTTGTCTTCAATAATACTTGGCAACAATTAGCTAAACAAAAATATCATCTTAATATTAGCTCAACACATAATGTAACCGCTAAGATAAGTAATCTAAATATCAGAAATGATAATTTTTCTAACAATAATAAAATTTACATTAGTGATGGTACAAATTTGAAAATCATTCATATCAGAATTGCTTATTTATCTAATTCCTCTTCATCTTTTATTCTTTACCAAAATTTTATTGTGTTAAAAATTATAAAAAAATATTATTTTTGCTCAAAAATTTACTCAGGATAATCATGTTAATTTTGAATTTCACAATTTTTTTTCTTAAGAACTCGTAGAATGTCCTAGATAAAATATTTGTGTATGATGGCCTTTATTACTTTTCTTTTTCTCTTCAACACTACTTTGCATATATTTTTTTAGTGTTAGGGTTTTTATTATAAATTGGCATTGTCATCTTGATCATGTGTTATATATTATTATTCATCATGTGCTTAGCTATGATAATTTACTTCTTGGTTGTAGTAATTTACTTCTTGGTTGTAGTAATAGACAAATTATTTATCCTGGGTATAAGATAGCTAAAGGCCCTGAATACATTTTTATTCTTCTATTCATTTTATTTCAAAACCATTTGAATTAATGTCTAGGACCAAGCGAGGTTATTTCTACTTATGGATCTTGTTATTATATTTGTTTTTTAGATGTCTTTACTAGATTCATGTGGATATTTTCTTTAAAATTCAAATTTTATGTTGAGAATATCTTTCTTTAATTTTAAGAATATATTGAAGGACATTGTGATTCCAAAATTAAAGCTTTTTAAACTGACTGATGGATGAATATAAATATTTTAATAATTATTTCAAAATTTGCCGAACTCAACATCATTTATCTTATCCTTACACAGAAGAACAACAACATTGTTAAATTGTTGAAATGGGCTTAACCTTAACCTTGATTCCTCACTCCCATTTGCCAAAACCATATTGGGAAGACGTATTTTTAATTGCAACTTATATTATTAACCATCTTCCTTGAAAACACTCAATGGTAAATCACCATTTGAAATAGCTTATAATTAGAAACCTGATAACATGTTCATGGGTGTTTTCGGTTATCCTTGTTGGCCAAACTTGGGAGCTTATAATAAGCATAAAACTGATCACTTGATCTTAAGCATCTGCTCTCCAGCATGTCTCTCCAGATGAGCCCCAATAGCACCTTATGATCACTTGGTCTTAAGCACGGTCTCTGAAACCGAAGGCTACATCACCCTAGTGTTTATATATTGACTAAGGTTGTAAAGTTGGAGGGGGAAGCCATTCTTTTTGTTGTTTTTGTGTGGAAAACAAACTTTATCTTGATATATGTAGCTATAAATTGGCTCTGTTACATTGTGGGCTGGGGCGACTGGTTCTTGTATGATTATGATAATAATAATAAGATTAAAAGTTAGAAAAGAGTGAGGGAAACCTTATCTCTCCCGAGTTCAAAAGCGTCGTCAATGGAATGAACTTGTGACAGCCCAGGTTAACACGCATAAATATCTCTGGCAAATAATGATGAAATGGGGGAGCCAGAATATACATCCTGCGGGAAATAAAATGTTTTGGTGAATGTACTAAACAAAGCATCGATGGACTGCACGCAACCAAGGAAGAAGAATTAATAGTATAAAAGATTCAAATATAATTAAAGGCAACCGATCGCAACAACCGACCTTAGCTCAGTTGGTAGAGCGGAGGACTGTAGTAGTAGCTGTAATCCTTAGGTCGCTGGTTCGAATCCGGTAGGTCGGATGTTTCTTTTACCTTTTTTTAGGCCTGGAGAGTTTTCCTAACGAGCATTTACCTCATACCGAGCGAGCTATATGTTTCTACTTTGGGCCCCACAGAAATATTGGGCTCGTGAATCAATCATGGGCCAAAGATTATCATCAGCCCACCTTGGTTCAATTAGTACCACCATAAGTCCCAGGCCCATTATACATACACACACAGGGTGGTGGGTCACTGGGTCTTAAAATAAAAAAAACTTGGCTAAGGAATAAAATAGAGCAAGAAACACAACAAGTGGTATCCATCTCATCAATCACCGAATCCAACGTGGTTGATCTTGTGGGCGGGTAACCAAACTAAGGGCATCTTAACTTCTTCATCTTTTTTATTTCATCACATACCAACTCTTGTCAAGAAATTTGTAACATTTGTGTCACAAAATATAGGGTGAATCTTCAGCCCCCATATCACTGAAACAGCCTCACTCACTCGCATGTTGATATTGAAATATATTAGAAAAATTATTTCTAATATTAGCATATTCAAATAACATAAAAATAGAAAAAAATATTTTTAAATAAAAAAAATTTAATTTTTAAGAAATGTGATTTTAACTGGGTTTTTTAAACCTGACCAATAAATAAATAAAAAAAAGAAGGTGGACGTTGCATCCACTTGAAAAAGATGAAAAGACTTGGGAATCAATTCATCAAGAGAGCAAAGCGAGCTTCGAGTTTATTTTTATGCCTTGTCTACTCGGAAACCTTTACAAGCAAGAAAAGCTTGCTTTGTTAACATCTTAAAAAGAAAGACTATGCATGGGATTCGAAGTTCCTTGCTTTGAGCTCCGAGGACCCCCTTCCATTTCTATTTATTTGTTGGTGGCCACGTCTCCATCTTTAATTAAAAAAAAAACACTAAGATTCTGTTGTTTGTTTGTCGTCTTTTAAATTTATTTTTAAAAAGATTTAAATTTTTTATTTCAAATTCATATTATTTTTATGCACTGTATCAAAAATTTATTTCTAAACATTCCATAATTATTATTATTATTATTATTATTATTTTCCTCAATCCGCTCTTCTTGTCTCTTTGGTACGCTCTAAATAATAGAGCATATGGAGCCCAGAGATCTAGGCCCATTTTAAGTTAAAGTGAACCTCGATAATCAATTATTTTACTTGTCTGTCAGGTGTTTTTTTTTAAAAAAAAAAACTTTTCCTCTTATTTTTTATTTATTTATTTACCTTGTTTTAATAAGAAGACAATCTCGGACTAATCTCATGAAGGAAAAAAGGAAAGGAAAGGAAACTCCAGCTCGGTCCTTTTGAGAGGCAAGTTTCGTGTCAAATAAAGGTGATTAGGATTATTCATTCGTTTATCCAAAAATAATAATAATAATAATAATAAACAAATAAATAAATAAAGATGATGAGGATAGAGATCAATTCCCCAAGCTAGATCTTACAAACATGGTTTCGCGTAACTAGGTACATGATGGACTTTATTTATTGCCTTTTGTTTTTCTTGTTTGTAAGGGCTCTTCTAATGGTTGACAACGAGAAGGTGGGTTTAGAAGAGTTGTCGCCATTATTTTGTAAAGGTTTTTGTTTTAATTTAAAAATATATTAAAAAAAAATTTAAAAAATTAATTTTAAGTAAAAAAATTTAAATTTTTCCCCATTTCCATTTGAAACATACCAAAGGGGTTAAGACCTCCTCAGCTAAGTATTAAACTCAGATATTTCTTAATTGATTTAAAATATTTTACCCTAATAATATTATAAATTAAAAATATTCTAATATGATTGAATAAGTCAACATTTCCCTTATAACAAAAAAAAGCACCTAGAGATCTATTAAAGATGAAAATAAAGTAACTATCTAGGTGGTGGTCAAGTGGTAAAGACTTGAGATTAAGAGGTTTGCTCCCTCTGTGGTCTCAGGTTCGAGTTTTTGGTTGCTTATATGATGGCCACTGAAGGCTTACATGGCTGTTAACTTCAAGAGCCGTGGGATTAGTCGTGGTGCGTGCAAGCTAACCCGGACACTCACGTTAATCTAAAAAAAAAAAGATGAAAATAAAAGTGATTATCATGTTTAAATTTTTCTCTTTGCTTTAATAATTATAATTTTATTTTAATAGAAAAACTCTTACTCAAAAGAATAATTAATTTTTCTTAAATCAATTCTAATTTAATCATCAAGAAATCTCTAAATAGATAAAATAAAACATTTTATAGATAACAATAATGATCCACCTGAGTTTTTATCAAAAAAAAATATGTTAGATTGATAAAATTAAAAGATTAATAACCTAATCTCGGAACTATATTCAGCATTCAAGCCCACAAGATAAAACAAAAGACATCATCAATATCTTTATTTACAGGGGAAATCAAATCCAAATGGCATTTTCTTTGATGAAATTGTTGCCCTCTTTGATAAATTCAGAATGTCCCATAGAGCTCCAATTGCTTTATACAAAAAGAACATTGAAAAAAAAAATATTTATATTAACAATAAAAATGCATGCTTTTGTTCGCGTAGAGAAAGTTCATATAAACTTACGTTTCCATTAATAATAAACGGTGGCGACCCATTTCATAAACAGCCTGTAGCTTGGTGCCGAATAGCAAGAGATTGTATGAAATTTTAGAAACTGTTGTTTAAAGTAATTTTTATTATTTTTAAAATTTATTTTTAATATTAGTACATCAAAAAAACCTAAAAATACAATTAAAAAATTTAATTTAAAACCAAAAAATTTAATTTTTTTAAAAACTCTTTTGAACACAAAAATATATAATAAATTTGTAATTATGCTGAAACTATCATTTAGCCGTATTTAAACATTTTCAATTTCCAATCAAGAAATTGAAAACAAGCTAAAACAAAAATAATAATTCTAATTAATTAGACAAATTTATATTCTTCTTCCATGTTGTTAGGATTTAATTAATTGTCTATTATATTATTATATTGATTCTCCTGTATATCATTTGGTCAATTTCTTTTATCAAAGTTGATAGAATTATATTTTTGAAATCGCTAAAAAACATTTTTAAAAAACTCAAAAGTACTCAACTGTTGGGATTTTAAGAAATAAAAATTTTATTTTAAGTAAATTAAGCATACGATAGAAATGTTTTTCAAAATCACTATATATAAGGATAGATTGAGTCATTTATCCCAGAAAAATTATAAAATAAAGGTACTCCATACGCCCATTTATGTATTTAAATATCTATTACAAATTATTTATTTATTTCAAAGTTTCTGAGATTTGGGCCTGTTTATTACAGGTGGTGGATTCAAAGAAGAAACAACTGTTTTACTTTATTTGTAAGAGGAGGAAAAGAAAAAGGTAAGAACCGTTGATGCCTCCTGAATCATTATGGCCTCAAATCAAACAACAACATAAGAGAAACACAATCAGTTCTGATTTTGACAGAGAGAGAGAGAGAGATTGAAGCTAACCCACGAGAACATGTCAAAATGCCACGCTACCGTGATGAATGTAACGTGCAAGGAAAAGGAGGCTCGTCAAGCTTTCTGTAAGTGGCTGTGGTGGGTCTTGTCTCGGAGAACAGGGGGGGTTCCGCAACAGAGTGCTAGTTAAAGGTGAAGAAAGTTCATAAAATAATGGAGACAAAGAGAGAGAAAGCAGCATTTTCTTAGCAAGGAAGGAATGGGCCTGCTTTCCTAACGGTTTCTGTCTGAATCTGCCATGTCCCAAACGTTTACCTAACATTCTACAAAATAGTGTTCTTGTTACAGTGACAATCAAGTCATCCTCCTGGAAGATTCAATCTACCAGATTACCAGATCCTTTGTCTATCATGTAAAAAGAACTTTTATGTTTCCTTTTTTTTAATTACAAGGGAGTTTCTTGCTCTACCTTTCTTTCACTATTTCAATAGAATTTCTTCAATAAAACATGCTCAACAAGCACCGGGAGCTCCTTTTTTTTTTTTTAATCCTGGCAAAATAGGACCTGAACATGTTGAAATGACTAGCTCGTTTAACGAAAATGAGGATGTTTTTAGCAAATAGATGAAACTGCATGTTATTCTATCATACAATGTTGCTGGTGTATTCTTAAATTCCATAAACATCTCGACGAGGAGGTAATGAAAATGGTTTGTGCAATGCAAGGCTGCTCTTCTAGCCTGTTCATGGGATATTCTAAAAGAATGTGGGTATATTGGGTGGAATAACTTTCCACCAAAGTTGAAGAGAGTGTTCTACGAGTGCAAGTGTTAGATTTATTTGTTTAATGTAAAATCTAAAGCTCGGTGAATGAACTTCAAGGGAGGTGGGAATAATAAGGTAAGAAAAAAGGAACAATAATGGCGTGAAAAATCCCACAACTTGCACATTTCGAATAAGGAAAAAGATGGAATATATACTTTTCCTAGAGAGAAATTAAATGAAACAATAAAATAAAGCAAGATTGGATATAAAAGGAAAAACAAAATGTCTCACATATTTCACTAACTATAAATAGTCTACCTAAACAACCTAACGGTTCTAACAAGAGAAGCAAGATTTTCTAGTTGACAAGTAGATTGAGAAAAAAGAAAAAAACAGAGCTACTCTGTTTCCCCTGTTCCTATCCTTTATACTGTTTTCTATCTGCTTCCATGCTCCTGGGCAGCATAATACCTTCACTGTCTACAGTGCCTATGGTAGTCTCCATCTTGTCTCAACACAGAGAAATGGCTGCTACCAAGGCTTTGCTTGTTTACCACTTCTCTTTTGAGTGAAAACCCTTAATCCTCCATTTTCTCTGCTACCTTGCTATTGCTTTGAATTCTCGATTCCGCAAATGGATTCATTCAACATCACCAACATCAAGATTGAGAAGGCGAACGCACTCAAGAAGCATAGGAAGATTCAAAAGATTGCAAGTTTCTTCAGGTTAATAGAAATAGGCCTAGTTCTAGCCTTGATTTCCAGGTTTTCCATTCAACTCCCAGTTGCTGTCAGGAACTCCAGTGAGTATTTTAAGGACTTAACAGTCACCCTTGTAAGTCCTCGGTTCGTGTTCGTTCTTGGTAACGTGATAGTCATCACTCTCTTTGCGAAGTCAGGCCAGTTTTCATGTCAAGATTCTAATGGAAAGAATTCAAGCACTGACCTTTATGAAGAGTTCGTTGAAAAGAGTGAAAAGAGCCAGGGAACTCATCATTATGAAGCTGAATGTAGAGAGAAACAGGTCACTCATGCTGAGCACAAAGTCACTGAGGATAATCCGACTTCTTTAGAAAGCAAGAAATATCGTAGGAGTCAATCAGAGAGATTGAAGTGGCCAAATAGTAACAAGCCATGCCGGGAACTGAGGCGGTCGGCAACGGAGGGATGCAGGAAAAACATCGATTCCTTTGAGGAATTGGAGAAAAGGCCATGCCCTGAGGATAAAATGAGCAACGAGGAGTTTCGATGCACGATTGAGGCTTTCATTGCTAGGCAAAAGAGGTTTCGAATAGATGAAGAGAAATCTTATGTCTTAGAGTAAAAACTGTGGTGTAAGAAAAATTCAAGATCCTTTTAGCCGTTCTTTGTTTGCACATCTATAAGTCTATAGGTGCGTGTACAATGCTACCTGTGGTGTAAGAAAAATTCAAGATCCTTTAAGCCGTTCTTTGTTTGCACATCTATAAGTGTACAATGCTAAATCATAAATGCAGAGTAAATTTACCTGTTAGCTTTTTCTGTGTGAATTACTATTTACAGCTTTGTGCTTTACATTTCCATGAATAGAAAGAAGAGGTACAAGCTCTGAGCAAAGAAGGATTAATTCTTGCAGCTTTCCGGCAGTGTCAATTAGACGCCAAGTCTTAATTTCAAGAATGGATAAAAGTCGATATGCGGATAAGAATTCCCTGATGTGTAAAGACTTTATATGTTCTTGTTGTGTAAGGATGGATACGGCATAATAGGAAGATTTCCACTCGAAATTCTGACAAAAATATGCTTTGATTCTAGTCTTGAATTTTTCAACAAAGGATCATAACAAGGGGTACAGGAAAGATAACAAAGCTGTTCTATTTTTCACTTTCGAGGCCTTCCATGTAGAATAATGGCATCTTTATCTTTTATCTCTCACTTGTTATGTCTGAGAATCTATATACTCTATAAATAAAATTTTGGATAATTAGTTAATTAATTATTTTTAATAATTTTATTTATTTTTTCTGGTCAAGATAGTTGATAATCTATACTTAATGTTTGGTAAACTAAAGTTGCTTGTGACTAATACCTATAAAAAGTCTCATTTGATTTTAAATAAATATTTTTTTAAAATGAGAAAATATATTGATATTTTAGAGAGAATTGATCTGAATATATATATATATATATATATATATATATAAAATACAAACTAAAAATTATAAATCTTTATTCTAAAATATTCTAGTGTATTTATAACTTATAGATTTTATTCTTTTATGATGAGATGGGTATAAAATATAATTTTACTCTAATAGCATTTAATGAATGAATAATAAGTATCATTTATTTTTATGTTATATTTAATAGAAATATGGTGGATCTCTATAGGACTTTATACATCTAAAAAGTATATAGATTAAAATCTAAAACGTTAAATGTAATTAAACTTATAAAATTTTTTTTTTTGGATTACATCCGTTAGAGGTGAGTTCTTTCTCGATGAGCTTAAGGGAAGCTCAGTTCATCTCTTGAGTAGTATAAGAGAAGAGGGTCATTTTCTTGGACATGTTCTAAAAAAGATGCTTATTCTTTTAAATATGTTGGAAAAAATAGTCTGGTCATTCTCGTGATTATGCTCAGGAAAGAATGGATATTTTCATGAGCATATCCGGACTTGTCATGTTACCAAACTCAGTCATGACTACTTAGTATATTTTAAAAAAATTATATTTATAAAATTTGTTTAATTTAATATTTTTTATTAAAAATATACCGAAAAAAAACTTGATGTATCCCTTACACGTATGAAGCATATCCGAACTTAGTAGTGGATGTTGTGTGAGCTGCAATTCACTGAAAATAACATCATAATGACTGTTCCCCACTTGCAGCATGCTTGTTTCTTTCTTCTTATCAAAAATGGAATTTGCTCGAGCGCATTGGTACAATATATTTTATTCTGTTTTTATTTGATATAATTTCTCTTGTTTCCAAGATGAAAATCAATTTCTGGCTTTTAACATGTAGATTTTTATTAGAGAAAACTCGTCTGGTGGTTTAAAGAAGTTCGCTTTTCATCCATGGAGTTTCTATCTGAAAGGAGTGGCATCTATGAACGGGATCATCAAATTAGGCTTGTCCAGTCATGTGATAAAAGCCCTTAAAAAAAAAAAAAAAACCTATTGTTCATTGCACGCATCTCTTTACATCTCATTAGTAGACTTAACTTTAAGTTCCATTTCTTTAAATCCTATTCCATGTTTCATTGTGGCTTGGATCCATGTTGAAGGAGAGTGGAGAGCTGGACTTTCTTTCAGCTTGATCTTGGCAGTCTACAGATTTGAACATTGCAAGTGATTAACAAAGTAAAATCTTGGCTAGGTTTTGTACTGTATCCATTAGTCAAGGGCAGATAGGTGGATATTTAGCACCATTGGTAGCCTAATCAAGCTCTTTGAACTTTTTGAGTTCTGAAAGCTGCAAGCCAGCTTAATCCATCAATACCCACTTAAAAACGATAAAAGAATTGTAAAAATGTTGGTCTTCAAACCAAGAAATTCCCACATAGTTGGAAACTATTCTGACGAAGCGAAAGATCCTTGAATCATTAAATTAGCTGGTTGGCTCATAATGATTTTAACAAGGTTTCCGAAATAGATTTAAAATTATACATGCGAAGATTGAAATATGACTTCACTGTGGGCAAGGTAAATCCAACTTCATAGAAAATAAACATAGCTGCATGTCCCCTTTGGGTGGAGTGACACGTTGCCTTCCTGGAAAAGATGATCTGGAGTTGAAGGCAAAGTATGGTGGCAAAAGCTTCTTCCATGCCCAAATGGGGCCATCTATGGAATCTAAAATGATTACACTGGCTCTCTCATGTGCAGTAAAAGAGTGAAGAGATAGGTGCAGCATCATAACGGAGCTTCAGACAAAAACTGTTATGTCTGAAGCTATGCAAGTAAAAGTTGTTTGCGTAACTTTTACTTTCGGGGGTAGCTTTAAGGATTTATATTTATTTTTTAATAATTACGGACCTTCTTAGAATTATTTTTAATTTATATAATTGTTAGTTTTAAAAAATTAATTAAGATATGTGTAAGAGATTCAGATATTTAGTAAATAAATAAATAAATTGTTTGCATAAACAAAGATGAGGGAGAAACTAGCCATGCCGATAACTCTTCCTCGGATTATTTCTTCATTCTTCGATAACTCGTAGCACTATTTTTCCCGCTTCACAGAAAGATGTGATGTTCAAGGCAAAGCCTGAATCCTGGATGATGATTTCAACAAAATATCCAGGTTTCTGCCTAGCTTCTTATTGAGACCATAAACCGATCTCATCTGCCTAAAAGACGCATGGAAGAATTGTCTGGTGTTGTCAAGGGAATAAAGCCCGCCGCGAGGAGATATAGCGCGCAATGTGAAGTGAAAGGAACGAGGCGTGTAGTGAGTACAAATTGATTATTAACCGAAGCAACTAGCCAGAAGACCAAGTAGAAAGGACAAATGGGCGGAAGTCATTTGTCAATATTTTAGAATACTAGTTAATTGTTTGGGCCACTATTCATATCAACGTTAGCAAGGGATTCAGATCAAGCAATGAAAAAATCTCACAAAAGCTCGACAGCATAATCCTTAATTGCTGTCATGTTCATCCTCCTTCACAGCCAGCTTCAAAACCCAGTCTAAATTTGTAGTCCAACAACGGTTGTTTTTAGGAGTATAGATAACAAGTTCTCATGGACGCATTTAAAATAGGGTTCCTGATGCTTGCCAGAACAGGGTGACGCATGTGCCGGTCAATATGCTTCCTAAACTTGTTCCTGAGTATAAGAATTTGACAATCCTGTCCTAACATGATTTGGAATGTCCTTTTTTTCACGATCCAAATGAACAAAAGATTCACTAAAGGCAAAAGCACTGCAAAAGGAAATAGCCCGTCCAAATTCCAATCCACTTCAAAAGAAGTACGGTAGAGTTTTGTTGCAATTAGGCGATGGATCAGTAAAAAAAGAACACTAGTTTACGAGAAACAAAAACTGAAAAACAGGTATCCTAAATCACCTTAGAACCACGACCGGGAGTGGAACCAAAGGATTCTCACTACGACAGCATAAGCTTGAAGTATATCCCAAAACTACCAAATTTTTATTTGATCCTTCATATCACACTCTATATCATGATAGGCCTCCAACAGCTATGCCTGAAACATTACAAAGAAACAAAAGCTTCAGATCCAAGAGCTCGATGATAACTGTGTGGTATGAATATTATGACAAGTTTCCCCATGTACTGATCAGAACCTCAAATTCTTAAATCTAAAGGATAGACACGGTTCAAAGTCAAGACTACTGGAAAAATTTCCCCAAATAGTCTAGCATCTAGCATAATGCATTAAAGAGGGTGCTACTGTGCTTCCCGCACCTCCTCCAGAGATCCTCAAAGGTCCTAAATCACTAGGTCAACTGTTTCGGGTGCACCATTTGTTGTTCTCACACCTCCCATGAGGTACACCAATCTTACTAAGAGATTCTACAATATGATACAAAGTTACATAACTATATCACCAACAAAAAGACGGCAGAAAAATTATAAATAGCAGGAATGTCAAACATGAACTGTATATATTACAGTCACGAACCACATGTCATATAGAACTTTGTGAAGGCATAGCAAGGTTCAATTTATAAAATGCATCCATAAGTTTGAAAAGAAAAACAAAACAGGAAAAAAAAAAAAAAAACAAGAAACATTGCAGTTATATACTTGCCTCAAAACTACGAGCATGTATTGCCGAGGAGGGATCAGAGTCTCCAATTACACTAAATCTTTAATGGAGCAGAGCTCTATACCGCCATTTTCATTTCAATTTTCTGGTGAGGATCATAGCCTATGAGCTTGAAATCAGCTGCCACAAAAGTATCTATGTCTTTCTTCTCAGAATTGATCTTCAAAATCTGCATGAAGGTAACAGGGTGTTATAGAGTAGCACTGAGGACAGAAGGAAACACAGATAATTTGAGATGAATTTAGCACAATTTCTTCTATTTTTCTTACTGGGAAAGGCTTTGGAAGTTTCCGAAGCTGCTCCTGCAGAGGCCTGATATGAGTGTGATAAACATGAGCATCACCAATCACATGAACAAAATCGCCTGGAATGAGATCTGTAAAAGATAAAAGTAAAGGCTGATTCTGTAGTCATACAATCATGATGCTAAAGAGATTGAAACTACTATATTTTTCTAGCACCATAGACCATTGCCATGGTAAAAGCATAGAGTTTCCATGATGCTAAAGAGATTGAAACTACTATAGTAATGATCTATTTTTCTACTATAGTAACTCTATGCCATGGTAAAAGCATAGAGTTTGAAACCACAAAGAAGGTTTCCAGCCCCACAAAACATCCCACTTTACTTTGACAGTAAGTGGATCCTTAAAATGATAAAATCTATTCATCAAGCTATGCAAATTCAATAATATCATTATCATAGAAAACATAGCAAATAATCATTTTATTTGTAATGCTTTCCCCATGTGAAAATGTCGAGACCCTTTTCCAGAATTAAATTCCCCCATCAAATCAAATTTGCTCAGGTCCACAAAGTGGTGCTCTCAATGATAATTTACCAGCAGATCCACATTGGACTCCTTTTGTCCTTCAAGTCATCAGTTCACTAAACATTTCCATCTGTTATCACCCAATCTAACAATTTAAAGGCCGGTAAATCAAATGTGATGGGTCCATCAACTTGTGTGGGTGTCTTCACTCTTATCAACAGAAACCGTTTCTGATGACTGGACATGCACATCTAAAACATCAAACACCCCAGCAATTCAACAAGCATGATTTGTAAATTAATGGTGTGGTTGCAGAGAGTACATACCACAGACATGAGCAATGATGCATGTCAGGAGAGCATAAGATGCAATGTTGAAGGGCACACCAAGGCCCATGTCAGCAGAACGCTGGTACATTTGGCATGATAATTCTCCATTGGCTACGTAGAACTGAAAATAAAATCTGGATTAATTGATAATAAAGAAAATGTTTTAGAAAGTAGAAACATTAAGTTACCGCAAACCTGAGCAAACATGTGGCAAGGTGGAAGCGCCATCAATTTGAGATCAGAAGGATTCCAAGCTGAGATTATAATCCGACGATCATTTGGATTATTCTTAATCTTGTCAATAACATCTAACAACTGGTCAAATCCCTGGCCAGTGTAGTCAGCATGCATATCAGTATACCTAAAAATGCACACACAACAATTAGCCTAAAACTCTTTCTTGATATGATCCTGCTGCTGAACTTTGATAAAGGAAAATCAACAAAACCTAGCACCAAAATGCCTCCACTGGAACCCATACACAGGTCCCAAGTCACCTTCCTCTCTGTCCTTTAACCCAATACTGCAACCAGGAAAGATATCATTTAAAATCTTCATATGTGAGCAGTGTTTAAAATATTTAAAAAAAAGAAAGAAAGAAAAGAAAATAAGAATATAAAAGCTAATACATGCCTGTCAAGGTAATCTCTGGATGCATTGCCATCCCATATGTGAATGCCTTTTTCCTGAAGGACCTGTTAATTATAGGCACATTTTTAGAAATGTGTTTCATACTGTTATATTCTAGCATCTAGAATTAATAATAGAGGAAATCTTCCAAGATTTATAAACACCCCATGCAAATACAATGATTTTTAGTTGATATACAACAGTGTCTGACATTCAGCTGGACTCTGTAGCAGAAAAAAATAAAATATGCCTAATATCAAAACAGCAAATCTTGAAAAGGACTGGGGAATTATTCTCTAAAAGTACTGGGAACCAACTAACACTGAGACCCTCCATCCAATCCCATCAAAACATAGATGGCAGATACGGAAATAAATAAAGCATACAGTTAAGATATCGTTACCTTGGCACTTGTTGAACCACTGATGAACCATAGGAGTTCTTCAACAACACCTCGCCAAAATACTTTCTGCAAAAAAAAAAAAAATGTAACACTTTGTGTCAAACTTCAAGGTGAGATAAATGAATGGTGCCTTTTCTTTTTTAACCGACCTCACAACGAGAGAATACAAATTATAAAGAATGAAAATGGGAGAAATTTGGTTACAGCACTTATAACAAGTCATAACAAAGATAACGTGCCTTTGTTGTAAGAAGTGGAAAATTTTTGCGCAGATTGAATCGCATCTGTGGATCAAAAGGAATGAATTGATCAATTAGCAATCATGATTAACTCAAAAATGTCAATTAGCAATCATGATTAACTAAAAAATGTAAACATGTGGACACATAGTTTACGAAGCAAAGGTAGAGCTGTAAAAAATCAAGGGTTCAAGTTACCTGGCAACCAAATTTTGATAGAGTACCAGTTCCTGTCCTGTCGTCCTTCAAATTCCCATCCGAGATGATGTCTTGAACCATTCTGAGATATAAATACTCCTCATGTCTCTCAAATACCATCTTGGGAAGGAATGAGAACTTCATTACCTCAAATTTACTATTTTCCGAATTACCATCAGAGTTCTCACCATTGTTTTGACTATGGGATTCAATTGTAGAGCTTCTCACACGAACATAAGTTGTAAAGCAATGTCGTATGTCATTTTCCACATTGGGAAAAGAAGAGTACCAGGGCTGAAATACAGAGGTATCAATTGCAGGGATAAAAGTATCGCAATCAAAATCCATCTCAATTTCTGTAATGTGGATAGCATCACATCCAGGCGCATTCAAAGATTCTCTGCATTACAACATAATCAATACAAACACAAAAGAAACAAATGTGAGAAAAGAATATCATTCATCAACTAATTCAACTTTCCAAAGCACAAACCTTAATATCTGACCGCCTCCAATAACAAACACTTTCTCGATCGACAAACAATAAGGGGACGCAGCCAACAACTCCAATGCAGAACTCATGCTTCCACAAATCACAACATTCTCAGCAGTAGCAATATCAAAACTCCCAGAACGTGTCAAAACAACATTAAGCCGACCAGGAAGAGGCCTATGCTCGAGTGGAATACTTTCCCACGTCTTCCTTCCCATGATAACCGCGTTCTTCTTACCAGAATCCATCGTAGTCAAGGTCAAATCCTTAAAAAACTTAAGATCCGAAGGCAATTTCCATGGTAGCTTGCCATCTTTCCCAATACCCATGTCCTTAGTCGCAGCCACAACCACTTGGTAAGTCTTCTGTGGAGCAGGCTGCTGTGTATTCGCATTTCCATTGGAAAGGTTTGCCACAGAATCCCCAGACATGATCAAATAGAAATCACAAGAAAAACTTGAAAAGGACGCCTTGTAACCTACACTGCACGCCCAACTTTTTTGGCAGTGCAGTAAAACCTGATATTCACAATTAACACATTCACTTCGATATAACAAAATTAATGAATATAATCCTTAAATAGTTCACGAGTTTAATTAACAATCCGCAAAGAACACATAACAAAGTGAAATAGAGAGCAGTAAATTTTACCATTTTTATCTAAGCAGTTAAACTTTGGAAATCAATAAAATTAAACATTATTGAGCGTAAAATGTAAACAAAAGATTACAATAATTAAACTGAAAGAAATAAAAATAAAAACAAATTCACTCAATCTATCAGAACTAATGCATGTAATTAATAATCCATAACTAAACAGTGGAAAGTGAAATACAGAACAGTAGATTACACAGTTTTTACACGTATTAACAGTTAATGAGATATACTATAAATCTAAAAACAAAAAACGAAATAACTAAAACGAAATAAAACCCATAACGCTAACAACAAATTAAAAAAGTGAAATAATGTAGGAAACATTTTAAAGATTATGAAGAAAAGAAACGTAATGTATACGCAAATAAAATAAAAATGCAGCATTTTGAGTAGGTGACTGACCGATCGAAGAGTGAATCGCAAGAATCTTGAGAGCTCGGAACCCTAATTTTCACTTCTGAAAGACAAAACAACAAAAAACAGAGATAGAATTAGGGATTCGGTGAGAATGGGAGTGGGTTTAAGAGTGGAGACGAGTTAAAAGAAATGACAAGGAGCCAAAAAACCTCGCTAGGTTCTCGCTTTTGATTTCTTTGCGCCCTCTATCTCTCTTTCTTTTTCAATGGGGAGAGAGAAAAGGGAGACACAAGGAAGGAAAATCCAAAAGCACGGTTGACGCGGAATACCGCCGAAGTGAAAATATGTGCGCGTGCAACTACGCGTGAGCTTCTGTTAATGTAATTTCTGTTTTTCTGTTTTTTATTTTTTATGGCTATTAAAAGGGAGACAGGGTGTTTGCTTCGTTCCTTCCATTCTTTTTTTTCTGCACGATAAACAGGAAGTTAAAAAAAACAACTTTTTTGCAGAAGTACAGAAGTGTCCCTATTCTTTTGAGGTTTGAGCGTTTATAACCCTCACTAATTTTATTTTATTTTGAATTTTAGGAAACTTTACCTACCGAAAAGGATATTTTATAAATTTAGATACGCTAGTAAAATTCTAATTATTATAATTTTTTATAAAAAATATATATTTTAATTTAAACTTAAAATTTACTGTACAAATTTCAAATCTTTTATTATTATGCAACATCTTTTAAGGACAATCCTCACTAATCAATTAATTAATTCAATTAAAATTCTCAACAAATTATTAAGAGTGTGCTACTTTGTTTTGAATATTCTTCATGAATATGTTTTTTAAATTAAGAAAATATAATAATTAAAACATTAATTTACATATTTTTGTGACAAGTAACTAATAACCAAAGTGATCCAATTATGTAGCTTCTCAATTGTTCGTTTTTTGTCCTAGAAAATGAATAATCCTTTTTATTATCCGACAATAATCCATCATGTTTGTCAACAGAAAGAGATTCGTATGCTCTTTTTTATCGGATCACATTATTATTAGATGTATTCTATGCTGAACGGATAAGAATTTCACGAATTGGCATTTTCCTTGCGGCTCCAGGATAGGACTGCGTTCATGCCCACAGGGATGAAGAGCTCGCTCTCAGATTGGATTTACTTGATTTTTTATCCAGCATTGTTCAATCATATACCGTTCTTATCCAGGATCAGATTGCCTCTCTCTCTCTCTCTCTCTCCCTATATATATATATATATATATATATGGTCAGATAACGTTTGTTAGTTGGCATAAAATATTAGGTAAGATTGACAAATGGTTAAAGTTGTGAGGAAACGTGGTTATTTTTTTTAAAAAAAATTATTTAAAAATAGTATTTTTAAAATATATTATATTTGATGTTAAAACAATTTAAAAATATAAAAAAAATTAAATAAATTTTTTTAAAAAAAATCATGAAACATAGCCTAGAATGCAATTTCAAAAGACATTAAAATACCGTAAATGTTCTATTTGTCAACAAATTATCCCAACATATTATTATATATAATTTTTTAATACATTATTTTAAGAAAAACTTCAAAATATGATTTATATAATTTTTTAATATTTTTCTTTAAATAAAATTTTTTAATCTTGAAATTTATATAAATTTATATTATTTTATATATAATTTTTATGAAATAAAATAAAAATAATAAAATAAAAATAAAAAGATATAAATTCATATTCATTAAAAAAAATGATCTTACTTGAAAACTTAAAAGTTTTAAAATATAATTTATATAATTTTTTGACATGTAATCTTAAGTAAAAACTTTTTAAATATAAAATTTATGCAAATTAATATTATTTTATATTTATTTTTTATCAAACAAAATAAAAATAATAAAATTTATATTTATAATTATTTCATTAATAAAAATTTAATATCACAATAAATAATGATATCCTTTAAAATTTTAAAATATTAAATAAAACAACGAGATACGAGTCTAAGTTCACTCCTGCTGCAAAGGGAGTTGTCAGGTACGATCAATCCCAGAATCTCAATCTGTACCTTCTTGCTGGGAGAATGAAGGGTTTTTTAAATACTTAAATGATTTTCTTAGTAACTGGGAGGCCCACAATGTACCCAAATAAAAGGTGCTCTGCACTTTTTCTTTCACTTAAAATATACTTAGGAGACTTTATATATAGATATTAAGTTTTTCTTTGATTAGGTTTTAAATAACTTATATTGAATTGGTGCATCTTAAAATAAAATAAACTTTTTCAGGACTTTTAATTAAATAGAACAATAATTACGTGAAGGGCTCAGCTGTATCTGTAGCTGTTGGTTGAGAAAATTGATGGGAGAGGGAATCAAGTAGAACATGCATGATATTTTAGGTGTGGATTTTTGCTTTCCCCTTGACTTTAATGTTTCTCAAACAGAAGGGCCTGAGCCATGAACGAAGCAAGGTTGCTAGTGTTTAGTTTGGAGTGTGATAAAAATTATTTTTTAAAATATTTTTTATTTAAAAATATATTAAAATAGTATTTTTTTATTTTTTAAAATTTATTTTTGGTATTAATATATTAAAAAAATTCCAAAATTCAAAAAATAATTCCAAAATAAAAATTTTCAAAAATACATTAAGAATGTAGTGTTAAATACTATAATCTATTAACAAGCAGATTTAATTGTGTTTCAAACTTTGATTTTGTATAAGCTAAAATATTTGATTTTTATTCATGAAGACATGCTTTTTATTTCTTTTACAAGTAACATCCATCCTACAACAATTTTTACTAAATGTAGTTTTTAAATCTTGTTTTTTTTAAATAACAACTAAAAATATTTTTCTTAAACGTATCTTTTTAAAACCATGACCATAAAAGCTAATCCAATATTAGTCATGTATATAATCTTAGACTATTTTTTAATTGAATGCTTATGAAACTTATCGCATGTTTTTCTTTTTTTGTTTGATAACAAAAAATTATCTTGGAATCATTTTGTTTATTGATAAAGGTCAGTTTTGTTTTAAATCTAACTTTAAAAATATATTTTCATATCAATTCGGTAATACAAAAAATAATTTTCATAAATATGTGTTAAGCCTGAATAGGCATAAAGTTGACGAGTTGCCAAATTCAGCGTCCTTAGGTCTAACTGTATGCCAAGCCTAATTAAACACAAGTCTGGCAAACTGCGAGACTTAAATCCTTTAGGCTCGGCTATGTGTTGAGCCTAAATGAATATTAGTGCGGCAAGTTGTTAAACCTAGCATCTTTGGGTTTGATTACGTGTAGAGCCTAATTAGATATGAGTCTGACAACCTTCTCAACTCATTGACCCTTCTAATTAGGCATAGATCTAACATGTTACCAGATTTGATGCTCTTGAGCTTAGTTATGTGCCAAGCTGAAGTTGGCATGAGTTTGGCTCGCTGTCATACATGTTGATAGTAGGCGTGGAAGTATGCCAGAAACAAAAGGCTAAAGACCTAAATATCATTATAAGCTTTATGTTAGGCTGAAAGGCTCAATTTTTTTAAGAAGTATGCCAGAAACAAAAGGCTAAAGACTTAAATATCATTATAAGCTTTATGTTAGACTGAAAGGCTCATTTTTTTTTTTTTTAATGACTTTTAACATAAAAGTTTAATGTTATGGATATCTGTCTCTCATTTCCTATTAATATTAATGCTAGTGATATTCCATCCCATATTAATATTTGTATAAGGGATATTTATCATTTATTAATACATATGTAATAGATATTTATCATTTATTAATGTTATCAAGGTAAAATTATACTTCAACTCCTCTTTTTTATATATATATAAAAAGACTTATGGGCTATAATACCCCTAGAATCATACAAATAAATGGTTAATAATCTCTATTCTCAGAAAAAAAAATATTCTTCATTTTATAGCATTTATCATATCAAAACTAAGAAGAAACATTTTTGTTCTTAACAATAAATACTTATTCTCTTTTTGTTAAATACTTATTCTCTTATTTGTTGTAGTCATTTGCTTAAATGTCACTAACCTTATCATTTAAAGGTCTCTGAATCCCACCAACAAAGATTGTTTAAGAGGTTACAAACTTTATACAACAAATTACAAGTTTCATAAACAATAAAGAATAAACTATCTTCCTAGAACTGTGATTAACCTACAATTCAACCATTAAAAAATCCATTCCTAAACACTTTGAATTTTGAAACATCATCATATTCTTCATTCAAACATGATGCACAATAAGCCAAAGATGCATATACCATCCTTAATGTATATGTATATGACATTAAGATAAATGAGAGGAAATACACTTTAAGCAAACCTGAAAAGAAATGCCCGAGTCCAATTATGAAACACAAGAATGTCAAGTAAGTTTGATAGACCAAAAAGTAATCCAAGGTTTGATTGACAAAACCCTTTAGTGAAAATATTTATTTTTGATGTTTAAAGATGATTAATACTTAAAAGTGTATTTTTATCAAAGTTTTATATCATCATTTTGCACTTGAAGTATCAATAACTCCTTAACTAAAGCATGTTTTATAATAATATATCTAATAATATAAGATACCTTAATTTATGATAAATGTTCATTTTAAATGCAGGCCTATCACATAAATAAAAGGATTGATTGATGAATTTAAGAACTAAAATTGAAAGGATAAAGAGATGGTCAAACTTAGAAAAGAGATGTCGGTGCAATCCAAACCGGAACACTGTTCGATAATT